>NW_014577197.1:465028-504337 GCF_000485595.1 Priapulus caudatus | reverse complement strand
CGCGCGTAGCGCGGGTTTCAGCTAGTTATACATAAATTAGCCAACACTGAAGGTACGTATTTCAAACACAACATATTTACTGGTCGGGAATGACGGTAACATATATATGCCCGTAATAGTGAACAGTAGTGTACAGCTGTGTACGCGACATACAAACATGAACTTACATATATATAGTAGTATTCGTCAACGGTGAAAACAGTAAGAATATCTCTTGCCACTTTCGTAGAGTCAGAGTGCAAATAGTAGAGAGCCTGCCCGCGCCGTGCTGCGTGCACAATGGTTATATATACTGCGCCCTCCTATTGCTTTAGGTTCTTGTCACGCTGCATGGTTCAGCGGCATATAGTGCATGGTAGCGTACGAGGTCAGCTGCGCGTTTACACAAAAGGCTTGTCCCGTACTCTGACTACTTAGGTTATTATGCAATTATCCTATTTCTATCTTATTTGACTATTTCTGTATTACACAGCGCCCTCTCTCGTCAATGGTGGATTGCTAGTGTGCACAATGCTCCAATGTTAGCGCAATGCAAGGGAAATAATTCTAACAAATTATTGGCTCAAATATCTGCCTGATAGAACTGAATTGTCCGCACCATCCCGGCCCCTAAATGCGACATTATAGAGCATTTACAAATTCTTTTAAGTCAAACAATTACACAATAGGTTACATGTAATCATCGAATACAAATATGTCAATATATAAGCTAATACACAACATACAGACTGACTAACATACAGACTGACTAACATACAAGCTAGCCACGCGTCAAACACACTGTAGATTTGCGGAGCAGAGCACGTCGTACACTCCCGGATGGGAGGCGGTATTATGGCCTTTGACCCCATCCATTGCAAATCTAATACGAGGCTACAGCCTCTAACCGACACAACTTGCTCACTGGTCTCACCAACACATTTTACCGAGTCCTGATCTCTACAGACTTAATCAGTCCGTCCTTTCCAGGATGTGCTCTAAGAACACGACCCAATGGCCATTCAAGTCTTGGTGTAAGTTCGTCCATAACCAACACAATGTCACCTTCTTTAGGATTGTCTTTCTCCTCTGTCCATTTCTTACGGAACTGCAGTGTGGGAAGGTATTCACGTAGCCAACGTTTCCAGAACTGATCCGCTATGAACTGCACGTGCCTCCAGCGATGACGATACACGTCCTCCTTCCTGAATACACCTGGGGGCGCGGTCCAGCCCGCACGAAGCAGAAGTAGGTGGTTTGGCGTCAACGGCTCGCAGTCATCCGGGTTGCTGGACACACACGTGAGAGGCTACTGTTCATAATGGAGAGTGCAATTAGCTGCCCAACTAACTTGTAGTGCTGCTTAGAGAGATGCAGCACGTTGTGACTGAGGTTATCACGGTCTGCCATCAATGAAGACTTTCTGATTGGCCTGCAAAGATAAATACTAATGCTATCAAAACACTCCCTAAAATTACTATTGTAAAATATGAGGCTCAATTTCAGTCAATATTAATAGGCATTGTGCTGCGAGATCTGGAATATAAATATAAGTTCATACTAATATTTGATATGTGGGTGTATAATGGATGGAACACANCCGTGTGATAGTCGTTTTGTGGTCTCCTACTTGGGTATGTCACCCAATGTGACCCGTTCTGACAGCCCGTGTAATGAGCGTGTTCTGAATGTCAGGCTATGAAAAAAGCAGTGAACCGCCCATGTAACATACACACCTACGCTGCCGCCAGACTTCAATAGTTGCCAAGGAGTCCTTGACAATATCCATTCAGCTGCTGCACTCGTTCTTTCGTAATCGTTCTCCCTTTGCTCGCCGCGCAAAAACAATTATCAAGTACCTTGTTTTAATGTAGCCGTGTTTTTCACGCTAGTGTACTTTTTATAAAAGATTCGGAAAGTATTAACTAATGTGTCAGGAGCAATCCAGATATCAGGCTGATAAGTAACCTGAAAAAGGACAGAGAATCAGGTCACAAACAATAATTTCAATTACACAAATAATTTTAGTCGCGTAATAACGTCAATGGACTATATCTATGTATAACATGGTTTGCTGTTGCTCCCCATATTACTAAGACACGACACATGCATGCCGGAGATACGGGTGTTGTAGAGACGGGCCCCATTTACTGAGATACTTGGCCATAGAAACCAAGAATGACTTTCACATTTTTCAGAATATTTATTGCATTGATATACTGTTTTATAAAAATGTAACAAAAAAGAACCTGGGATATTGTATAGGAAAAGGACAAAAGATGAGCCTGAACAAATATTCATGAAAATTTCGTATTTTCCACAATTGACCATTGCACCAACAAAAAAATATGTAATTACAACATAATATCCCGTGTCCCCAATTGAAACCCACAGATATAAACGAGGCATAGACAACCCTGGTAATTGGTAATAAAAAATCGATAGGAAACGCAACCAATATGGCAGAAAAAAGGCCACCATTAAGAGATATTTAAAGCATAATTGATAGTACATTTATTAACGCCTTTGAACTGCCAGCATTGTTTTTGAAAACACAATGAAATGAAGGCGTTTTCTGTCTCTGCCAGCTATAGATTATGGTATTTTGCTATAGTTACAAAAGTTAGGACAAAGTTAGTTTGGAAAAGTGGATTCCACAATACTGATAGTTGCAAGTGAACAGTTTGTTGTCAGATAAGTGTCATAACAAAAACAATAATAAAATAACAAACATGTTTATACAGGCGAATATTCATGAATGACTACATCAAAATCTGTCACAATACTAACACTGGTGTTTCACTAATCTGGCAGCAGCTGTCTGTGAAACGATGCCCAGCACTCAGTTGTTGACACAGCCTTTTTTGACATTTTGGGCACCCAAACTGTGTTTCTTTGCGTTTTCTACTTTTGTTCTTCCCTTTGCTGCTGCTCACACCGCCGCAGCTTTGATCCCAAACGTACGTAAATCACACACGTTATGTCCACTTGGTGTGAGTGACACAAGTTGGAAGTAAACTGTCTTTGCCCAATTTGCTTTCTGCTAGTAAAATGATTTACTAGCTGGTCAAATCAGTTCACAGCGATGATCAGCTGTTTTTGGGACGACTACAAGCATCGGTGGATGCCAGTAATACTGGTAACTATGGAGGTTAGATGCATGAATGAGTTTGTCATGCCAAGCGTCCACAAAGTGATATAAAAGTCTCAGCCACCAGCGTTTAGACTTGCGAGAGTAGCCATAGCAGCCTTTCATCTGGTCAAGCAGGTCTACACCACCCATGTAATTGTTGTACTCAGATACCATCTGTGGACTACTCACTTGAATACGGCTACCATCATGGGTCCTCCGTTTGACATTCGTTATGATTCTTGGGCAGTGTGCATTGGAAACAACATACACAGGTTTTTTGTCCTTCCAGACACAAGCTGCAATTTCTCCTTTGACCATCATGATACTGTTACCTCTCTCTAACCTTTTGATTGCATTACTGTCCTGTAGCTCCCGTGGAAAGCCCACACGTGATGCTCGATATGTACCGCACAAATACACAGAATTCTGATGAAGTTCTGTAATCAGTGGCAACGATGTAAAAAAGTTGTCTACATACACAATGTGGTTTTTACCAGCAAGTAATGGTAGTGTCAGATCAGCTACCACACGGTGTGCCATACCTTTGCTTTCTGATCCAGGTACTTTACCAGTATATACCTGAAAACCGTATAAGTACCCACAACAAGAGCATGAGGCTGACCACACTTTGAAACCTCTTTTGATAGGTTTCATGGGCATGTATTGTTTGAGAGAAGAGCGACCTTTGAACCTAACCATGCTTTCATCGACAGCTACACACTGGCCTGGGGAATAGTTATCTTCAAATGTTCTTGTCAAAATATTGAGAATAGGCCTTACTTTGAATAACCTGTCATGATCAGCATGATCCCGTGGCAAGGCTGTCTCATTGTTGACGAGATGAATGTTCGACCAAAGTGCCCAAAATCTTTTTGTTGTAAACACCTGACAGAACTGCGGCACATTCAGCACCCAGTTTGAACTCCAGTAATTGTTGATTTGTGGCAGCTTATGTATGGCCATTGCCAGAACCAAACCAATAAAAGCCTTCATTTCTTGTGCAGTCGTTTGCTCAAAATACCTGCCTCGCTGAGTAGCATATCGGTTTGTTTCTGTTGTTAGCAGATTCCAAATACTCTCAGGGAAAATGTTTGCAAAGTAGTCTAGTGCTGTGGCATTTTCTGGTAGCAGAGCACAAACGCCTTCTTGGCCTACACAGAGAGATGTTAGACTAGTACAGCATGAATAGGAACAACATCACACACACACACACACACACGCACATGCACACGCAAACGTAGTAAATTACGGCTTAGGTTCACATGTAAGTACCTGTAAATATAGGAGTAGAGTCTCTGCCAGGATTGTTGGCTGAGATAGCTGCCCACTGATCATCATCATTGTCACTGTGACTGCTGTCACTCTGATCAGATAGACTGTCATCACTCGTGCTACTATCATCACTACTATCATTATCACTACATTGTGAGTTACTGTCACTTGAATCACTCAATTCACCCTCATCAATTTGGCTGTCGTCGTTACTAGCATTTGCCACTGTCCTATCTTAATCTCTCACCACAGTCGGATTCAACCGTGTCACTTTGATTTCCATCATCTGGAACATTATTGAGACAATATGCCTCAATGTCGAAAATATCTCTGTGCGCTAGTTCCATAAACTTACCAACATTCATAACTGCAGGTAAACAAAAAAAATCCGAAGAAAACAGCAAATAAACCAGGGAAATTTCGCGAAAACTGTTGAGAGAACAAAGCTGCAGGATATGACGTCAAAACTGCACTGAATTGAGCGTTTTATTCAAGAGAAAATACCGGAAGTAAAAACCGCGGGATATCCCGCGGTTGGCAGTCAAAGGGTTAAAGCAGCTCCTCTAACTAGAACTCTTGTTGGGCACAGTGGACGCAGGCTGGCACGGTCATGCTTCTGTGACTGAATGCCCCGGAGAATGGCGGTTAATTTGGTTGATCGGTTGCAGGTAGCAGCAACTTCATTTGTCAATGATGCCGCATCTTGGACAACACCAGAGGATTCCATCGCTTCTTGAGCTACGAGGTTCCCTGCATGCATCAGACAATGCACATAAATGGCCAATGGTTGTTGACTAGCAATCAAAGCCTGTGTGCCGTTGAATTTGCCACTCATGCTGCTGGCCCCATCATATGTTTGTCCACGTAAAGTTGACAGTGGTAGGTTGAGACGAATCAATACATCAAGTAGCATGGCTGATAGTGCTTCCCCTGTTGTGCCACTGTTCTGTGCAAAAAAAAAAAATACTTCATGGGGCACAAGATCAGCATCAGTGTAACGCACAACAATTGATTCTTGCTCTTGTACAGTGATATCTGTTGTTCCATCAACTATTGTAGCAAATGCTCTTGCCTTGCGAATGTCAACGCAGATTGTGCGGATGATAGAATGTGCCATCAATTCTAGCAATTCATTCTGAACTGCCCAGGAAGTGAAATTCTTGTATCTTTCGTTTCGCCACACTTTTAGGTCCAGACAATCCTCCTCCCTAAGATTCAATAACTCCTGAAAATTTCCCTCGTCGTGCTCATGACCGCGTAATGCAAGTCCCTGTCTCGCCAGATAACGGATGGAACTGATTATCTTTTTCAGCATACAGAATGCCGTAGCTTGATCAGCACGCACCTTGCTCGACAGTTGTAGGTTGATAGCTGGAGATTTGGATTTATGCTCCAGCTGAGCACAGGCAAATGCATGTACAGTGCTCTTTTCATGCTTCTGGAAGCAGAGTAAAGCGTTTTTCCAATTGACAAACCCCGCAGAGATAAAGGTATTCTCACACCGACCATCTGCTGTACTCAGTAATCCCTGTTTCTTTGCAGTCACACATATTTTACAAAGGACGCCTACATTAGACGCCTCCACAATCCATGGGTACTTTTCCTTCCAAGTGGGTTGATATCGAAGAGTTTTCTTCTTTAGTTTCTGAATGAAATGAATGAATGAATTTGTTTTAGAGCTTTGTTACAACAGAGTCAGAATAATGAATATTGTAAAATTGCTCAATATACGAGTTCGAAACTTGGTCCGAAAAAATCCAAGATCATAGATGGCCGCCTAAAGTGCATGGGGGATGGGGTATATAGCCTCGTCTACACGACGAACCTTAACTCGAGTTAAGCGTCTACACGGGTCTACACGTCTAACGTTAGCGTTAACTCGAGTTAGCTTAACCTCGCCAGTCGATCGAGGTTGAGCTAACTCGAGTTAAGGCCCCGTGTAGACGCTTAACTCAAGTTAGCGAATAGTACATAACTCCACGATAGGCGGCAACACTAGTAATAGTACGATGTACGTACACACGCACGCACGCAAGCACGCACGTGTACGTGCACACGCACGCACGTGTACCTGCACACGCGCGCACGCGCGCACGCACGTGTACGTGCACACACGGACGCACGCACACATGCACGCACGTGTAAGTTCACACGCACGCACGCACGTGTACGTACACACGCACGCACGTACGTGTACGTACACACGCACGCACGCACGTGTACGTACACACGCACGCACGTGTACGTACACACGCACGCACGTACGCACGCACGCACACACTCATGCACGCACGTGTACGTGCACGCACACACACACGCATGCACGCACGCATCGGGTGTTGTCGTGTAGACGCTACATAATCGCTAACTCGAGTTAACGCTTAACTCGAGTTAAGGTTCGTCGTGTAGACGAGACTTATACCACATTAAGAATATAACATAATAATCATTCTATGTAGGAAGTATGCTTACAATAAAAAAATATAAAAATTGTGTTCCACTTCTCCCCGCTCCCCCCTACTGAAATAATAAAGCAAATATAATACCTGCAACGGTAGCTGTAGCTTTGTACATGCTGTAACTAGCTTATGAGTATCAGTCTGACCCTCATCTGAAGATTCCTGAGTTTCTTCAATGACCCCAGCACTGGTTGCTCGGACAGAACATGATGGGGATGCCTCATGGTCATCTTCGGGATCTTCTGCACGTCTTTTCAAAAATCTTCTAATATCCATGTCAGATAGATCATAGAAATGTTTTGATTACGGCACATGTTTTCTTATCAGCACATGAGCACAACAGTGAACACTCAACAGTCAACATGCAGTCAACAGACTCAACACACGAACGTTGTACTGAAAAAAAATGCATTGTGATTTAGTGCATTGTATTTGAGCGCATTGTGTTCAGTGATCAGAAATTATGCATGTGCTTGTTGTCCATTGGCTGATTGTGGCGTGAGCAGAACACGTGATAATAAACGCTTATCGGACTATTTTGGACCTCCCCAGAAGATAAGGTCTTCCAGAAGTTGGGGAGGTCCACATAAAAGTTTGGGGGGTCGTGACCCCCCCGACCCCCCCAGTGGTTGCGCCCTTGACGGGTACCAGTCTAACATACAGCCTGCTGATGCGGCATTTGCAGGTACTGTTATGTTTATGTCTTCTAAGTTCTATGTGCATTCGTCCTTTTAAATATTGTTATATTTCTGTTCGCACTCCTGTTTCTAAGTTGTACTTTACCGTTGTACTTTTTAACCTTAACTTATTTGTTAATGTTGTTACATTTCTGTTCTCAGTCCTGTTTCTACGACTACGTTGTACTTTAGTCTTTACCATTGACGTTGTACTTTTGAAATGTACCTATGTACGTTCTATTTGTTAGTAAGTTGGCTTGTCAAAACATGCACTGAAAAGTACTTGCAAAGCGTTTAATCCAGGCAGAACAACAGTATTATCAAGAGTAGATAATAAAACATAGTATTATATTATGATGTTTATTATCTACTCTTGGTATTATTTAGACAATTTGAGGAATGGGGAAAGCTGTGTACATGTGTGTGTGTGTGTGCGTGCGTGCGTGTGTGTGTGTGTGTGTGTGTGTGCGTGTGTGCGTGCGTGCGTGCATGTGTACATGTGTGTACGTGTGTGTGTGTGGGCTGCGACTAGGGGCAGCGCGTCTCCCAAGTCCGAAAGGCGCCAAATTATTATCATTATTATTTTTTTGAATTAGGGATAGGATTAGGATTAGGGTTAGGGTTAACTGATTTTATTAATTGTTAATTAATAATGCGCCATCTAGCGGATCACTATCTCTCCCCTGAGTCGGACTTGGGAGACGTGCTGTCCCTAGTGGCATTCGTGTGTGTGTGCGTGTTGTATCAGTGTGTTGGGTCTGTACCACCATCTCTCTCACGCTACATGTACTGGCTTGCCTGTGTTTCCGTGCATCAAAACACACACCGGCTTCTCTCAGCACTGAGAAATTCCTCTGTGTTTTGTACAAATTAGGGTGGTATATTATAGCTTGGGTAGGATGGTATACTATAGCTTGGTTAGGGTGGTATACTGTAGCTTGGGTAGGATGGTACGTATACCATAGCTTTGGTAGGGTTGTATGTAGCTTGGGTAAGGTAGGGTGGTATACTATAGCTTGGGTAGGGTACAGCTTGGGTAAGGTGGTATTTATACCATAGCTTGGGTAGGGTGGTATACTATAGCTTGGGTAGGATGGTACGTATACCATAGCTTTGTAGGTGGTATACGATAGCTTGGGTAGGGTACAGCTTGGGGGTTAAGGTGGTATATAATACAGCTTGGTAGATCGGTGGTATTAATATAGCTTTGGTAGGATGGCATACGTATACCGATAGCTTTTGTAGGGTTGTATGTTAGCTTGGGTAAGCGTGCGGTGGCTATACTATAGCTTGCGGTAGGGTTGGGTCATGCTAGTAGCTTGGATAGGGTGGTATACTATAGCTTGGGTAGGCGTGGTATACTTATGCTTGGGTAGGGTGGTATACTATACTTGGCGTACGTGGTATTACTCTAGTTGGTTAGGGTGGGTATAGCTGGGTAAGGTTGGCGTGGTATTACTATAGCTGGTTAGGGTGGGTTATGCTATTAAGCTTGGTAGGTGGTATACTATAGCTTGGGTAGGGTGGTATGCTATAGCTTGGGTAGGGTGGTATACTATAGCTTGGGTAGGGTGGTATACTATAGCTTGGGTAGGGTGGTATGCTATAGCTTGAGTAGGGTGGTATGCCATAGCTTGGGTAGGGTGATATGCCATAGCGTGGGTAGGGTGATATTCTATAGCTTGGGTAAGATGGTAACTTGGGTGGTACATTGATTGGTATATACAAGTTGGTTTGTAGGGTAGTACAGCTAGCGTGGTGCGCGATAAAAGGAGATATGCGATACAAGGAGATACGCAGTGAAGTCACTTACGAATTTCTCAAAAGAATTGTGTCAAAAACAAAGCGGCGGACTCGGTGTCAAGGTACCCCAGTGGCCCTCAGATGACTAATAAGTTGCAACTGAGCGATGACATTGCAGCTGTCGACATGACTGCCTGGCTACGCCACCCCTACTCCAGCCCTCGTTCTTAGCTGGCATCCGTGTGCTAAAAGCCGACAACCCGGATGACTTTGATGACAATCTACAACAGTCAGCTGTTGCGGCACTGCACTGCATAGCTTTGACATGGGGGAAGGTGCAAGAGGCGACAGCGAGTGATGTAGCCATGAATGAGCTTGTATGATTGGTTGAGCGAGGCTTGTCTGAGTTCTGCTATGAGCTGCCGAAAAAGCTGCAGGAGTATCATCAGTTTCGGGATGACTTCTATACAATAGATGGTGTAGTTCTCTACAAGGAGAGGGTCGTCATTCCCCCAAGCTTACACCATGATGTCCTCTTAGCACTGCACTCTGCCCATCAAGGTGTGACGTTGATGTTGGCCCAAGCAGAGTCATCGGTCTTCTGGCCCGGCATCACCCCTGCTATTTACCCACCGTCACGCCAACCGGGGCACATGGACACATGCCCCAAACATTACGATCTTCAATGCCCAGTGGAGCCAGCTGCCACGCTGCCGCGATTGCCTATCACCGCCCCACCGGCGGTTACCCCAGCACCACTCCCATCTGCTGAACCACCATCAGTGCCATCGCCAGCACCCAGTACCAGCGGGACGCCCCGTGTCACAACTGCTGCCCCGCCTACTACTCCTGCTGCACCCCTTTTACTTAATCCTCTTCACTCCTACCGGAGCATAGGGCCTCTACTAGTTTTCTCCAGCAGACTCGGTTTTGTGCTGTCCGCTTGATCTGCTCCCACGTCATGCCGATCTCCTGATGTTCTTCTGTGACTGTTCTCTTCCACGATTTCTTAGGTCGTCCTCTTTTCCTTTTCCCCTGTGGGTTCCACTCTAAGGACTGCCGCATGATGTTGGTCGTCGGTTTCCTTAGGGTGTGTCCAATCCACCGCCATTTCCTTCGTCTGATAGTAACTTCGATCTTCTCATGTTCCGTGCGTTGCCATAGATCGACGTTCGCTATTCTGCCAAAATATACCTAGGATGTAGCAAAGCCTGCGATTGATAAGTGTTTGAAGCTTCTTAATTATATTTGCGATCAGCCGCCACGCTGCTGCACCCCCTAGCAGGCCGAATGTGGCCAGAGTCGCGACCCCGCGCAGGGAAGTGGGTGCCCCTGGAACTCCGCCTCCCGACAGAACACGTAGAGCTCGACGACCTCCTGCGTGACAGAAGGACTATGTTATGTGCTGACTCTTATAACGTGAAATCAAGAACTGATTCAGAAGGATTTTTTTGTCAGTCTTCGTTAGTAACCCAAAGACTTGGGGGGAGATAGAGCAGGTTTATTTAATTGCTCATTAGATGGCGCACAGGTCAATACAAATGGCCTCACTTTCTTTGTGAATTTGTCAGCATTTCCTGCGTCCAATGCGTCAGAGACAAATGGTTATTCCTATCTAATTATTTAGCACTATGTGTTTCCCCCAGAGATTGGCACATTGTGACAGCATGGCTGAGGGAATGTGGTGCAGCCACACGCTTTTTACGGGGAAGCCGAGATGACTGACAGCCACTGGCATAGCCATGTTCCGCAACTGCTGCTTGCTTGGTTGGACGACCCCCTGTCAATCGTCTCCTCTCCCCAATCTTCACTCTTCTTCGAGCGATGGCTGTCGGCTGTACGCCAATGCTTGGGCCAGACGCCTGTAGCATCGCTGCTACCTTGGGCTTTATCTTACACCTGGCAAGATTAATGCCGCTATATCGGCCAAACATTCTGATGGCTGAGACCAAGTTGTTATTTGTGTTCAGCCTCCTATAGGACTTCAGCATTGCCTTGAAAGGCTCTGCAAATGTGTCTGGGTCCTGCTGAAGCTTCTCCTCCATCTCCAAGAACATTTCGTGGACTCCTTCCACAAGGTTGTCAGATTCTGGAGCTGAAATAGAAGCAGAAAATGATGATTAAGTGACAATCCTAGAAATTGATTTTGATTCATAATGTACATTCTATTTCTTTAAGAAAATAAAAAGAAATGCAATTAAAGTACGAACAACCCGAAAACACAATGCCTCCGGCATCCTTCGGGGCGGAGGCATAAAAATAATATTTATGAATAAAATTTGCATATGAAATTCATATTCATTTAACCATTCAGCGCCCTGTGAGTATTTCCCTTCAGGACCCTAGAGCGCCCTGAGGTTCCCATGACTTTCTTCCATTATGGAATAGAATTTTCTTCATCCTATGCAGTAATATAATGTGGAAGTAGGCTCAAATAATTATTTTACTCAGTTCTGTGATAAATTATCTTAAAAACTTGTTAATTTTGCAATACACTGCATCAGGGGCTAAATGGTTAAATTGTTTTCATAAAAACATGACTGACCAGTTTTATTAAGTAACAATTAACATTTAGAGTCCTATAAAACTCAATTGCATGTTCACAAACTCACAACTCACAACTCAAAAACATACTGGTAATAAATTAAACAAAGCTATAGTTACATTGGGAGGAGCTGCTGCCTGCTGCCATGAAGAGGTCTGTCGAATGCATTATGCAAGTCCCTCTGAGCATGGAGACTGTCCACATGAACAAGTGGGGGATCCTGCATTTCACCATGATGTATGACCAGTGTTGTTTCTTGTAGTCCAGGTTCTGGCACATCTTCTGCCATGGGCTCCAAGGACTGAAGAGGGTCCATCCATCCTGACGTGACATTGTCATCACCTTGAATTCAATTGATAAACAAACATGTATTTCTATCTAATGATTCTTCATGCAGTGTTGGTTATACTGAATATACGTAACACAAGATCTGAAGATATATGATAGAGATTCTGCCATATCATAAGTTATGGCACTGCAGCTGTAAGAGATCAAGGTATTGATTGAGGCACTTTATGTTTAAATTTAAACAATGTGATGTATAATTCTGTAAGGCCCAAATTAAAGCATTTAATAATTCTTATTATAGATGAAATTGTAAATATGCTATTTTACTGTTTATCTTAATATGTAGTATCTGCTAAGCAAAAAAGCTTAAGCTTAGCAGCATAAAGAATATCACTATAGAGTACCGAAGTGTGACGTCACGTTGGCAAGACAACGCACGGGCTGGTTCTACACAAGCCACTGGCCACAAGCCACAAGCCACGTTAACTGCGTGAAAATGTTGTGCGTACGTAAAACACGAGTGTGTGCGCTGCAGACAGCGGTAAAGCATCGGTAGCAAGTCGATCTTACAATATTTAATGAATTATTAAAATTTTTTTTTTTAAATTTTGTTGTTGTTAATTTTTATTTTATTTTCCCGTTGCTTTTCACTTCCATCCTTTGGAAATCTATAAAAACTGCAATAATGACTCTCAGAATGATGGTTACAATCGGGTACAAAACACGACACGCAGTTAATGTTACCAGAGCATATGATTGTGTAGAACCAGCAGGCTCGTTGTCATTGCACCGTGACGTCATCACTTCGGTACTCTATATAAGTATAAGAAAAATATTCAGCTCAATTTAATTACATCCGGTTCCAATTTTAAGTAACAATGCCCTTTCGCTGGCAGATGATGGAAGGAAGTTGCTTGATGCCACTTTAAAGTGTGTCACAATGGCCTCTTGATGTTTGCAAGCACCCCCAGTGACACCTTCGTGGCATGTACATGCCCCAACTGCCATGTCAATGGTGTAGTGACATTGTCGATCTCTCTGGCTGGTCACTTGGTATGTGCTCTCCTCAGTCTGGTAGTAGCAATAAAAGCAATTACACAAAGGGATGAATTATAGCAACAGTGCTGGATCTTTGCTGTCATCTTTCCCAGTACCTTTTCAAATCTAACGTCCACGTATCATGTTTTCAAGTTTAGTTGTTTGCAAATACTATCTGATTATTTTGTGTCCTTTATTATGTGAGTGATTAGTCAGATAATTGACTTATTTCGTTTTCTTATATTCCGGTGTTAAGACACTACCGGAAGTATTTTAGATCAAGATCCAATTGAATTTCAAACAAAAATATATTATGCCATCATTGTTGACTGTGGATTTGCACACTCTCAATGTGGACCCTCACATTTTAAATAAATAAAATAAAATTTACAAAGTACTTTGGAAATGTCATCTTTGCTGATCTTGGATCTGCTATGGGGTTGGGTATTCCACTTCAGTGGGCGTTGATTGACTAGTGCCAGTAGTTTTCTCTGGTAGAAACCTTCCAGTCTGCAGAGGATGAAATCCACCAACTGAGGCACATTGAAGGCTTTCGACCGTTGTAGGATGGAGTCCTTTAAGACCCTCATGGCAGCCTCGGCATAGTTGTTGGTATTGTTGGTCCGAATCCTCAGTCCTAATCTAAACGCCTGGGCCCACACTTGACGTCTCTCGTATAGGGACTCGATGTATGCTCCATAACCAGGGTACCTTGATGGTCAAAGAGAATCATTAAACATCAATTTGAAGATGCATCCAAAACAAACATAAAATTCGATAAACATCTACATCTTCATTTTCTGTGATATATTCATAATGGATATAGGTACCATTCAATTTTTAATTACTATCAATTACATTGCTCTTTTTGATGCATGATATTTCTCATTTGTGAAGGATCTTAATTAGTGTACTTCTAAAGATTTGATAAGTTTTGTATGAGTAGATGCGCAGGGTATATATTTGTTTCCCGGATATTGCTAACTCCTAGGAAGGGGCCGAGTGACGTACTGGTGTTGCGACTACGGAGAGTCTGTCGTGGCTCTGGTGTGTACGCTTGCGTGGTCCCTTGTATGCGACGTTATATGGCAAGGAAACAACCCACAGGATGGATGCTTAACATGTCTAACGGCAGTGAAGCATTTATTTTAAAAACAACGTGCAGAGGTACATATACATAGAATGCTGAATATAGACTCTCACGTCATTCGGGTGTGTGCCTAAAAATCAGTCTGACTATAGACTAATGTTTAGAAAGACAGGTAGCTCCGACTAGCGGTGCATGCCTAATCTGCCGTTCAAAGTCGTGGTCACGGCACGTACGGGCAGGTCTCCGACAGGCAGAGCGTCTGGGCAAGGTGTCGTAACTCACCGAGTCAGGTTCTCTCTTTGTTCTGGCTCAGGATAAGCAGCTCCAATACCGGTGACGGTGTTACTTCGCAGAACGCAGATGAAGTGTTTTGATGTGGCCAATGGGCCCTTATTTATACGGGTTGCACTACTTAGAATATTCATGCGCATGGTGCGCTCAACCATTAAGTAAATTCTCTAACCCTATGGTCAGCCTTCGCATTCCTGCGTTGCTGTGAATTCTTTATAGTTACTTTGCAAATCTTACTTTATAGATACTGATATTGCTTTATAATGGTTAGTTAGAATTTTACAGATATTAAACTGAATGATATTTAGGATCTACTGCTCTCTCTAATTTTCCATCGGTTATCTCTGACTAGTACAGCTGGTACAAGCTGGCCACGCCTATGGCGGTAGTTATGGATTTGTTTTATACACCTGACTTTTTTTTTACTATTGTGACGAATTCGGTTTCCTCTACGACCTGCGGGGTGTCACGTCCCCAACCCAGGCTCGCAGGTAGCGGCACGGCGATGAGAGAATAAGCGCGAGATAGATGTAGCGTAGATGCGAATGGACCGGTTGCGGTCCGCATTTATTGCCTTAGAGCAAGTACGCCGGCTCGCCACGCTCCGACCCCCGGACCACGCTGTGCTCCCACCATCCTCACTCTAGAGGTCGCCCCCGCTGACCCACCGGATGCGGCACACACGTAGAATACACCTCAAGTTACAGTAGCTCCCTCTTTCCACAGGCACTTTACGTCGATCGTTCACATCAGCACTACTAGTACTAGCCTCAGCACACCATTGACGGCTCGAACGCACGGTAGAATTACGAGGCTGAACCCATGCACAAACACAAAACACGTACTGCTCACTCCGCTGCTGCCTGGAAAGACAAACACAAAACACGTCCTCCTCAAGCACCTAGAGTCCTAGACCAGAGAAAGAGAGAGAGACGTTCTAAACACGCTCCTTCCAAAACCTCACTACCATTCGCTGGCGCACACAATGGAGTGTGACAGGCCACGCCCCTTTTGGAACGCCAGGCTAGCTAGCTAGGCTAGCATACGCTAACGCGTGTGCACGCCAAACAGTCGCGTGGCGCCATCTATTGCACACAAAATTCGCTACACTGCCCCCTTTCCCACACCTTTTGGCGCCTCCTGGTGCCAACTCTATTCGTCGGCTTCCTTCCCCGGAGTCGGACCCTTGCTGCGGGAACCGCTCCCCCAACCCGAGATTGATACACCCAATATAGGCCCCCAAAAGGTATGTCACTTGCCCGAACGCGACCCCTCCAAAAGACGACAACAACTTGGTCACACCGAATACCGGCATATAGAACGGCAACAACATGGCCGTACGAAATCATACCCCCTTTAACACACAATAGTGACACGCCCCCTTTAACATACATAAGCAACGTGCCCGTACACAAACCCCTCCAAACTCCGACAACTACCCGGTCGCCTAGAACACGCATCAAACAACCCCCCCAAAATACAATACACGCGTGTCCTACTGTCATCCATCCGCAATGCACGCGCTGGGGGGGATGCGCGCATGACCGCGATCCCAGCCGGCAACAAGCGCGTGTCACAACACGCGCGCTTCCAGTCCAACACAACCTCTCTTACAATCTCCAACACCTCACGGACACAGTCCAACACAATTCCAATACAGCTCGCGCGACACAGCACGCACACAGCAATACGACACGCGCGTGCTAATTTCCATACCATTTCTAATATGATTTCTCATACATTTCTAGTCCGCGCGTGGACCGACACGTGCACAATCTAGCTGCACTCTCCGATGCGCGCAGCAGCGTACCATAATCGCGAACACGCTGTACTGGGTGAAACGCATGTATTCACTTCACTAGAATTTCATCTTAACTAACGAAGCCTTAGCTAAAATCACATCACACGCGCGCGGATGGAACGCGCGTATTCATCCCGTCAGCTCTGTCGCTGCAATTCTTCTTACACGCGCCGCGTGACATCTTGCGCGCGAGAGTACGGTCGCGTTTTAATTCGCTCTGCCGTTTCTCGCGACGCGCGGTGGTGTTCCCGGGTGGAGGAGCTTCGTAACTAATATGTTTATTTACAAACACCCGGAGAACACTTCCGGCACGCGAAGATCTTAACTAACATTTCAATACTACCCCGGAGAACACTTCCGGTATGCCGTTACTTAACTACGTACACAGATACAATACTTCCGGAGAACCCTTCCGGTATATTATCCCTAAACTCAGGATAGCGCTACGCTCCTGTTTACCCCTCTCTGCCCCATCCCAGGCATCTCAGACAGTACCCACTCATGTGGCGCCCTGTGTGCACCGCCATCTTGCAGGGCCGTCTCCCTCTACTCCCCTTTCTCTCATCCCCCACACTCTGACTCTGACGCATGGGTCGACGACGAAGTGGCGGGCGACTCGGCATTTCCCCAGCCGTAACGGCTTCCGTCCCCCGGGAAAGAAAAGGGTGTGAAGGCAAACGTAACCACCCGGCGGACATCGACGCGCCGCTTATAACCTCTAGGCTGCGTATCATAGGCCCGGTGTTGGCCTAGCAGTGGGTGGACGTGACCCAACTCACCGCGGCCTCTTCAAGACCACTGCGCCGGTGCTCGTCCTTCTCCATCTCTTATCCGTAGCTCGTCACGTTCTGTGCCTGGCGCGCTGCTGTCGCCGTGTCCTTCCTCGTCTGTCGACGCTGCGGAGTCTCCTCGGCTTCCTCCAAGCCCTCGCCGCTGTGGGATCTTCCTGTCCCCAGCTCCGCTGCCGCTGTCCCCTCCATCTTTTCCTCGCGCCATGTTTCCTCTCCCCGCCTAGCTAGCTCTCCCCGCGGACACTTCTAAGCGCTTCGGCTAAGCGCTCGCTACCTTAGCCGGGATCACAGGCTCGTGCCAGCGGTGATCGAATCGCCAGCCCGTGCCCATGCTCCCAGCTCGTGTTTGTATCCCGCCCCGGCAAGCGTTTCTGCCTTGAGCGGACACACCGCCTGGTATTTCTACGCGCCCGGCTGGCGCTCGTTTGTATCCCGCCCTGGCAAGCGGTTTCTGCCTTGAGCGGACACACCGCCTGGTATTTCTACCGCGCCCCGGCTGGCGCTCGTTTGTATCCCGCCCTGGCAAGCGGTTTCTGCCTTGAGCGGACACACCGCCTGGTATTTCTACCGCGCCCCGGCTGGCGCTCGTTTTTATTCACTGCCGATAGCGAAGGGGCAGCTTGACCGGTCTTCCTCCCCGCGTGGTCTCCATCGCCGCGCCTACTATCCTGTGGTCACGGCAACACTGTGACGAATTCGGTTTCCTCTACGACCCGCGGGGTGTCACGTCCCCAACCCAGGCTCGCAGGTAGCGGCACGGCGATGAGAGAATAAGCGCGAGATAGATGTAGCGTAGATGCGAATGGACCGGGGGTCCGATTTATTGCCTACAGTACTGGCCGCACGCTCGGCCGGACACGCGTGCTCTCACCATCCTCACTCTAGAGGTCGCCCCGCTGACCCACCGGATGCGCACACACGTAGAATACACTCAAGTTACAGTAGCTCCCTCTTTCCACAGGCACTTTACGTCGATCGTTCACATCAGCACTACTAGTACTAGCCTCAGCACACCATTGACGGCTCGAACGCACGGTAGAATTACGAGGCTGAACCCATCACAAACACAAACACGTACTCACTCCCCTGCTGCCTGGACGCAAGACCAAACACAAAACACGTCCTCCCTCAAGCACCTAGAGTCCTAGACCAGAGAAAGAGAGAGAGACGTTCTAAACACGCTCCTTCCAAAACCTCACTACCATTCGCTGGCGACACAATGAGTGTGACAGGCCACGCCCCTTTTGGAACGCCAGGCTAGCTAGCTAGGCTAGCGTACGCTAACGCGTGTGCACGCCAAACAGTCGCGTGGCGCCATCTATTGCACACAAAATTCGCTACACTATATAGCATATTTTACTAGATAGGAACAAGTATGATCTCTGAAAGAGGGTAATCCACTATACTTTGGATCCTCATTCCTCCACCGCTTGTATTTCGTTCAGGGTATCGGAAAGCTTGTAGAACTTTGTCTTGTTCTCATGATAACTTTGCTTCAGCGCATGATGATGTTTTTGCTTCAGCGCATGTTCCACTCTGTGATTCCACTGTAAAAACTAATTATGAAGGAGAATGTTACATGAGTAATGTACGAGAAAATATAATATGTGTTGTATATTATTTCAGCATGACCGGATTAGAGAGGTAACACAAGAAGGAATATAACCAGATCAAGACTGGGTGCTAGGGTGTACGGTGGACACAGCAGTCTGAGACTTGATATGATGAAAATTTCACGTGCAATCATGACAAGCCACGTTCCTAGCTGCACGACTCTGTTTCTGGCGTTTGCAGTGGCAGCACTGTGTGTGCAACAAGTGAATTCGTTTGCAAAGAGTGCAGGTAGATCGTCATTTCGTCCATGTACAAACAACGTGACAAACGAAGTCGTTGATTTGACTGCGGAGTGTGGACTGCCACACATTCCCAGCGTGACGGCATCAGCGCCCCCTGCTGTGCAAGAGAAAGCCGTGAGAGACCTAGTCGAACGACTGTTGCCACGGCGCGCTGCAGAGTTTATCATCACTGTCGATCCTACGCTAGGACCCACACATCATCTGACCTTCAGCATTCAGACACTTACATCTACAAATGGATCCGTCCAGGTTTCCATTGCGGGGACGAGTGGGGTCGCTGCTGCCGGCGGTGTGAATCACTACCTTAAGTACTTCTGCCACGCGCACATATCGTGGTCGGGGGACCAGCTGAAGCTGCCAATGCCGCTGCCGGAGTTACGTGAGAGGATTGTTGTGACGTCGCGTGACACGCTGCGCTACTACCAGAATGTCTGCACGTCCAGTTACACGTTCGTTTGGTGGAACTGGACGCGGTGGGAGCGAGAGATCGACTGGATGGCGCTGAATTCTATCAACTTACCGCTTGCCTTCACCGGTCAAGAGGAAATCTGGTACCACGTGTTTACTGGCCTGGGCTTCAACGAGACCGAGTTAGCCGATTTCTTCACTGGACCGGCATTCCTGGCATGGGGTCGCATGGGAAACATTCAAGGATGGGGTGGTCCGTTGCCACGCTCATGGATGAAGGCACAGTTCTTACTACAGCGGAAAATTGTCGAGAGGATGAGGGAGTTTGGAATGACTCCTGTGCTGCCAGGTTTTGCCGGTTACGTTCCGAGAGCAACGAAGGAGCGGTTTCCGCAAGCCAACGTGTCAGTGCTTGACCCTAGTGGCTGGGGTCACTTCTATGACAAGTACTGTTGCACCCTGTTCCTTGACCCTCTGGACCCACTTTTCACCAAGATTGGCTCATCATTCATCAGGGAAATGAAAGACTCATTTGGAGTTGATCACATATACAATGCTGACCCCCTGAATGAAATGGTACCTACATCACGTGATCCCATCTTCCTCGCAAACATTGGCAAATCTGTTTACAAATCTATGACGGTGGCCGATCCCAATGCAATTTGGCTAGTTCAAGGCTGGATGTTCTACAGTAGCTCTGAATTCTGGAAGCCAAAGCAAGCAAAGGCATTCCTGACGTCTGTACCTCAGGGCAAAATGTTGGTACTCGATTTACAGGCTGAGCTTTTTCCACAGTATCGTCGCCTGGAGTCGTTCTATGGCCAACCGTTTATCTGGTGCATGCTACACAATTATGGTGGCGTGTTGGGTATGTACGGTGCAATAAACCAGACTGCTGAGGGACCAAGCAAGGCTAGAATGTTTCCCAACAGCACACTAGTAGGCACAGGTGCAACGCCAGAGGGTATCTTGCAGAATGACGTCATGTATGATCTGTTGTATGAATTGGGTTGGATGGATGGAGTAAACTTGACGGCATGGGTGCAGCAGTACGCGTGGAGAAGATACGGAATGTGGTCGCAGCCACTCGTCCAAGCTTGGCACCTCCTTGCGTCAACTGTTTACAATTGTCAGAATAACCTCAGACACCACGGAAAGTACGTAATTGTTCTGAGACCGTCTCTCAAACGCGTGCAATTAGTTTGGTACGACGTTCCGCAGTTCCTACAAGCGTGGGACGTCTTTGTTTCATCTGCTGACGCGTTGAAAAATGTTTCCACTTTCCGTTACGACCTAGTCGATACGACCAGGCAAGCCTTGCAACTAATAGCAGCTTATCACTATACAGAACTTGTAGGCGGTTATAGATCCTGGTCTATTCCCACTGTTCAGAAAGCTGGGAGGAAACTTCTCTTGGCACTTGACAATCTAGAATTGATTCTTGGTACAAATGAGAAATTCCTGTTAGGTTCATGGCTTGAAGCAGCAAAATCGCTGGCTACTAATGATCAGGAGAGAGTGCTTTATGAGTATAATGCAAGAGTGCAAGTCACTCTGTGGGGTCCAGATGGAAACATCTTAGATTATGGAAAGAAACAGTGGGCTGGACTTGTGTCTCATTACTACAGGCCACGTTGGCAGTTGTTTGTGGATATATTACTGCAATGCCTCTCGACGGGTAAACACTTCAATCAGACGGCCTATAATGAAGATGTTTTTAGAAACGTCGAACGGCCTTTTACATTTGCTAGAAATAGCTTTCCGATAGTGCCAACAGGTGACTCTGTGGTGGTCGCCAAGCAGATTCATGCACAGATGGCAGGTTGGCGCAGCAATGTCAACACGGAGGTTTTTACGAAGATGTACACAGACTACGAAAATTGGCGCTTGTTTCTCAGTGAGAAGGACAGATTTACTGACCTTTTATAAAAACCCTGCTAGTCGTCAATAAACTGATCGCGTGTTGTGGAGAAATTACAATATTTATGCATTTCAGTTTTTTCAGATTTTTGTTTATTTTATGAAATTGCACTTATATCATGCCTGGCACTGACTTTATGATGCAGTGACATAGCTAATACTCATGGTAGCACAATAAGGCAAGATGATGTCGTGTATATATACGGGTTCTCACGACTCATTGAAAAAATACAAAATCATTAACCCTTTGCTCTCCACATGCATTTAAGTGTTAGCTAGGTCACGCTCCACTGCAATATCAGCTGAGCACGCCAGCCGCAAGTTACAAGCCGACATGCAGCAGATAGAGAGAGAGAGAGAGGGGGAGAGGGAGGGAGAGAGAGAGAGAGAGAGAGAGAGAGAGAGAGAGAGAGAGAAAGAACGAGAGAGTGAGAGCTATTTGTTTTTACCTTACATTGCTGCAAAAACATTACCTAAATAGGAAACATAGACTCACAATATACAACAAGGCATCTTTTTGCAAAGTTTTTCATACCATTTCTCTGTACTTCTTGAGTATATGGTATTTTTTGAAGCACTCCTACATGCAATGCGGGCTTTTCTCCACAAGTTTCACAAAAGTATATGGATGATTTTCAGCCACCTGGCATTTTCCTTGTGCTACAGCACACACAGGCTCATCATGCCCACCCTCTCTCCTCACCAAAAAGTGGGAACCACTCGGTTTCTCATGTGTGAGTAGATGTTGGTCGAGCACGTTTATGTAGTTGAAGATTTCTGGTGTTCTCAACGAGCTGCTCAATCAATTTCTTCCTGTATTGCAGATGAATGGCAGAGCGTTGGTTATTGTCCTTCTTGTCATGTTATGCAAATGGAAATTGTTCACCATACCCACATCTAACACCCAAAAAACATTTTACACCACCATTTTTAGCTCGCATTGACATCATCAAGATGAGCTATTGCCATGGGGTGTCGTCCGTTGTACGTCCGTCCGTCCGTCTGTCCGTCAACATTTGGCTACGGTCAACAATAACAATAACAATAACCCACATGTTTCAAATTGCATACAGTTGTTACTCCTGTGGGAGAGATGTGAACGTCCTATTTTGGAGCACGCCAGTCGACCTACTTTCGAGCCACACCAACTTTTTGGCAAAAATGGAAATGGCCATCTAGATTCATTCGATTTTGTTAAATTTACTTACCTACTTACCTAACCATACCTACGTGTAATACTGTGTTTTAGATTCTTCGCTACAGTAATTTAACTGGAATATTTTATTACTTTTATTTGCGCGATAATCGAAAACCAAAATGGCGATCATTTAGGCTTAGCGCCATCTCTCGCCCAGATTTCAGACTCAGATCTGAAACATTTATTTTCGCATCAAAACTAACCCTGAAACAAAACAGTGAAATTTCTATTAGTATAAAACAGGGAATAGGGACTTTTGATCACATATCGGTCCGTCAAAATGAAACACATACCAAATTTTAAATATCATCTCCCGCTTCTATCACACCCAAGGTGAGCTATAGTGTCATTGACACTTTCGTTTGCCAATGTAGTCAGTGAGTAATTTAATTGTGCTGCCTGCTACCTGGGCAGGTTGTGGTGCTACAACTGGTGCTTCTACGTGTAACATCCAAAATATTTGGAGAAACCGGCGCCTAGAGAAAATTGTTTCAAAAATGGAACTATGGCGTGTCAGTTTTTCCACCTGAGTTGTCAAGTTCTCAATGAAATCTTCTAATTGATTCAACAATAGTGATCAATTTTGCTCGATCTGTGCTAACCCCCTGCTTGTAAGTGCTCTCCTCAACATCTCTAAGGTCATCGCACTGGCTGAGGTAATCAATGAGTCCCTGACGCATTGGGTACTTCTTGCATTGACTCATCATGCACGATTCACGTTCATCTGAACATACACAGTATCTGATGTGTTCATGGAGATTGCACTTCAAACAAGCTTCCACCATCAATTCAGGGTATTGCTGGTACTTGCATACACAAACAGAATGTGTCCCAGAAGCTCCAGCCAAAACACACCGCTTTGGTCGCAGGGAAGCAAATGTAGAGAAACCAACTTTCTTATCAGGGTGTTATTCATTCCAGGCAGCGTGTAATTCCTTCACATTTGATAGCGCTAGACGTTTTTGATGCTTAACAGAATCACCATTTCTGTCTCGAGCCGTCACAGTTCCTTTCATCCCAGGACACATACCGCTATTTTAATCCATTTCATAGAATGCAACTATTTCGGTTACCAATTCTGGAGACAAGGCTTTTCCCTTATTTCTGTCACTATGTCCAAGTATTCCTTTCTCTGTTTTCACGGCACGACTTTTCTTGACTAAATAATGAGAAGCACCAAATTCCTGCATTGTCTTTTCTATTGTAAAAGGGGACAAATACATTACGATGTGGTGTTACCGATTTGCTGCCACCAAAGGCTGAATACGCTAACTTGACTGTGGACAGCCACTTCGGTCTAACTTCATTGATCAATGCGCTAGTCACGTACGAATGATCCGACCCAGAATCAAACAACAGAGTTGCCTTTACAGGACCTCGCTCACCTTCGACGAGCACACACGCTGTTTTCAGAACGACACCTTTATGCAGATTCTGCTCAGTGGAGGCAACACCCACATGTGACATATCGTCAGACGCTGGAGCTATACGCTCCGTGTGAGGCTCTAGGTTCTCACCAGCCCTACACAACACACGGTGATGATATCTTTCCTTACACTGAGCACGTTTCTTCTTACAATGTCTAGCCACATGGCCCCATTTCAAACAAGCAAAACACAAACCCACACCTCGCCCCCTCTCGCGTCACACTTCTACAGTAAGATTTCCTAATGCAGGCATGACAATCGATCGTAGAATGCACATGGTGACAAAACGCGCAACTTCTTACATCGGATGGGGCGTGAAGAGCTGCAGCTGATGCTGTTTTCGCACGCCTGACGCTCCTGTCCTGTCGCTTAACCTCTAGCTGATTCTGTTTGTATGTCGTACTAGTGTTAGAACTAATAACTGACTCAACCCTGTAGATTTACAGACACTTACATCGTCTTTATTATCTGGAACACAGGTTTCTTTGTCATGCACAGATCACAGGCTTTCCAGCAGTCCTTGACAACATTTTAGGCAGAAATTCAGGTTTTTTTAGGGCTATTTTAGAAATTTTTAGGGATGAATCGAAACATTTTAGGGATAAAATAAGTCACTTACCTTTTAGAAATATCAACGTGTTAACTTACAGATACAGTTCTATGTGGTATGTGTCCAGTCTACCAGCTATTCCTATCTTCCAAGTCCTCGATACGACTGTACATCATCAAGTTTCATGCTAAAAAAACAACTTTTATTGAACATGTTATCAGTTTACAACATACCCTAAGCATCATCTGCCTTCAATTGGCTTATATATGTACAGGCAGTCTGGCAAACTTTGTTGAAAAAAACAATCCCTCAGACCACTTTATAAACATCCAGTTTCCCACTATAGAAGTATAAATTATAGTAAGTATATACATGTAAACAAAACACATTTAGGAAATCTACAAAATGTGACCAATGCTATGGGACATGAATTCTATAAACCAAATAAACATGTTAAAACTCATGTAATCGTTTCTCAAATGTTTACATATACATGTATATCTATTCCTATCTTCAATCCAATATCTAATCTCTTTTACTCTGCTCTTGGAGCAGCACTTCAATAAGACCATTTGCAACATTAATGTCATTCTCCAGTCTTTCATTTGCTTCATCAAACAGCAATTATAATGAATATCTACGCTGATATAGCCTTTTCCTTTATTTCTCTCTGAGTCATAATTTGCTTTTGATCAAATTCTTTTTCTTCAGACTGTTACATTTACTTCATACCTTTCCCTTTTTTCTCTTTTCTGTAAACTCTTTGAGAACTCGTCCAACATTTTCTTTCTTTTTCCATCCAGCTCTTCCTTTGTCTTCCTGTTCTTTTCAATCTTATGTCTAATGTCTTTCATTCTATTTTTGGTGACTTCAATGAGACCCTGGGCAATGCTAACTTCATCTAGGCTCTTATTCTTAATGCCCTTCTTCAGTCGGTCATTTGCTTTATCCAACAGCTTCCCAGCAGATCTGAGATCTTCTCCTAACTGTCTCTCTTTAGCTGCTAAGGCCTTTTCCTTTATTGCGAGTGTTTGCTTTTGTTCTTCAAGCTGTTTCTTCTTTTCATCAAATTCTTTCTGTTCAGATTCAGATATCACCTTTGCTCTCTTCACTCTTTCCTTTTCTAGATGCTCATCTTCAAGTCTTCTTTTATACAGACTGTGCGACTGTTTGCCTGCATCAAGCAACTTCTTTGTAAGGGGCATTTGTGCAACATTCCCCCCACTCACTCTAATTGCATCTTTCACGACTCTGAGCCCATTAAGCGAAGTGTCTGACAGGAGAGTTCTTTCATTGGTGAGAATCTTCTTGTTTTCTGACAAACTTCTCTCCACCTCAGCATTTCCATTTGCAATACACAACACAGACTTCACCAGCTTATCAAGGACTTTGAATTTCACGGAACTGTCTGGCTGTTTCCGTTGAAGAATTTGGTTCCAATAGCTGTCAACTCTCACAACTTTTCCTTCTTCATCCACTTTCAGATCTTCAGGGATTTGTTCCAGCTGGTACATTTTCCATTCGTATGTGAGCTGTGTGATCTGGTCTTCCTCTACAATCTGAGGTACTTTCTGAGCAATGCGCTTTATCTTTGTTGCTCCACGTTCTGACTTCTGTTATTGTGGATGCAAACAATGCAAATCCTTCAGAAGTTCGTTGTCAACTGGCAATATTTTCTGCAAATATTTTGTGACGGTCTGGTAGAACTTTCTCATGTGCAGGACTGATCTTTTTGTCCAAAAGTGACTGGGTAGACTGTCCAATTTCCATATCAGTTCGTTGACTCTCAGGTAGTTCTACATCACAACTGGCCATTTCTTTCTCTGTTTTTAACTCTTCAACCTTGCTCCCTTTCAGAAACCTGAGCATGAATGATCTCAATAGATTCATCATTTTGGAGTGAAGGATGTGGACAAGTGGATCCTCTCGCTGGAAAAATTTGAGAAATCCCTCATACAATGACTCCAAACTTAGTAAGAAGTTGATCTGGACTGGAATTGTGGGACCTTTCAACGAGCGACAAATGCGGATATATTTGTCGTTCCTCTCTAGGAGTTTGGAGGTTTTTTTTTGCTGCTGCTGCTCTTGGCAGTTCCTTTAAGAAATACTCTGCCAACGGCTCCTAATTCTTCAAAATGCGTCTCAAAGCTGGAAGCAGCGTCAGCCATCTGCACTGCACATGCCTGATGAATAACTGCTTATCAAAACCCAGTTCCTCTTCTACATTCCGAAAGTCTTCTCTCTTACATGGCGAGTATTTGAAGAAGTAGAACAGATCAATGGCTAGTTGTTCTGATTCCTGGCCATAAACCTTGAGACCTTCTCTGAAGGAGTTGTGGACCACATGCATGTTACAGGGAATGAATGGTAATAATCCTGGAAACCTGTGTGTCTTAACAACTTCATTAACCTTACTCCAGATTGTCTTATTGACATTTGGTCCATCCGAACCAAGATTCAACAACTTTCCCAAGGGTAGCTGATAGCCTGTTTCCTGCAGTGTATCGATTACACGTTGAATAGCAATCGCACGCACCCCGGTACAAACGGCCACCCGCGTGTGATTACCCGCGTTAGAAATTCAAGTTCATGTTGATCTGGCATTGTGCTCTCTTTGTCTCACTCTCCTTTTTGGGTTGCACCCACTGCACTTCCAATTCTCCTTTCTCTTCTTCAAGAAGTTCTTGCTTCCTTGTATTTCCGCACAGATGTAATGGAACCAGCTCTCGCAATTGTCACAACAGATACTGTTTTCTTCAGTTTCAACAGGGTATGCTTGGCACACTTCACCACACATACCACATGAGGAGTCAGTGTTTGGAGTGGGCTCACTACTTTCTATTGCGACCAACATGCTCTCCATTGGCTTTTTCACAGCTCTATCGATTACGCCTTTTTCGATATCCCCTGTGACAAGTTCTGGTACTATTCCTTTTCTGAAGAATAGTTCTAACTTGGGGCGGACAGCTGCATTATTATTCAAAACTAATCCAATACGTTCAACAAACAAGCTATCAGATGCGCTGACTGTTCTGACAACAAAGTCACACCAATGAAATTCGCTTGTCCACAACTGCATTTGCACCTGGGCATAATAACCATGCGATCTCTTCAGTTGGGTTAGTCCATTTTCGTTGCTAAGAAAACTACCCTTCTGGCACGCAAGATCCTTTATAGGCAGTGCCTGTGGGTGTATGGATTCTTTAGTTTTAGGAGACCCCTTTCACACTGGTTACATGAAACAAGCCATCTGGGGATGCAGCTACATATGGACATTGAACATTTACCCACAGTCCTGTCTCCTCACAAGACACACCAGTATGCTTAGGATGTAACCGGTGATGGGCAATGTACTGCTTTCGTGCTATGTTCTCGTTGGTTATCCCCCATGTAAGGGCCAGTGACTTTGGGTTACCATAATGGCCCATTACCCGCGCAATGTGCGATTGTCCAGATACATTTTCATCTCGAACACTTCCTATGCAGTCACCTGCAACACTAGCCGTTATCCTCCCCTTTCGATGGTCTGCCCACAGTGACGAAGATGCTTGCCTTGAAGTCGCTTCGGCTAATACCTCTTGCTAGTGTTTGTTTGCTTGTAGCAGCGTTATAATTCCTTCTGCCATTACACCTTCCTTTGACTCTGATAGAGTCTTACGTGCTTCAATCACAGTTGGAACAGGTATACACGTTTCCACAGTTTCCTGTGTAGCACATGTGGACGCAATTTACATTTGATCGAATAATTTCACCAAGTCTTGTATACGCCTCTGACGAATTTATTATTATCGTGTACAAACGATGACACTGGAGAGGGTTCACTGAAAAATACAAAATTGAACCCACACATAAGTAAATGCAAAATAAAATACAACAATATCCATGACAATCAACAGGCATGTCGAATCACTCGGAGGCATGAATAGGCCTAACGAAAGTTCACCAGACACAAAGGATTTAAACAATGTATGTGAGACACAGTGAAATATCTCAACTTGTCAAGATTAAACGTTCACACAGAACTGAATAAGTCACCACCATAATATGGTAGTTGTGAGAAGATAAACAGAGAATGTCCAATAATCTACCCCAGCGCCACCTGGCAATAGAAATAGATATATACGAGAACCTAAAGTCGGTCACTTAACTGACGACACTCAATGTCGGACAACTGTCCGGCCGCGATTTTACTAGTAAGAGCAGCAGTAGGCCTAAAATTCCCTAATGCACAATATGCTTATTACAATACGCTCACTTTAAAGCAGACAATGCCATTGAACCAATAAAATTGACGAAGTGCACAACACAGGCACCCAAGCCATACACTACAGTGTATGCATACAGTAGAAACATGGCCGCAGCCACGAGATACAGCCGGCAGGGCTGGTACAGGAAAGAAACCCTTGAAACTTTAAATCTAACTGGCAAACTAGTTTAAACAACTACTTACAGAAACTTGGAGCGTTATGAAACACTGTGACTAAATTGCTCCACGCAAATCTGATGTATTTGTCGATAAATTGACGACTAGTGGCGAGTCCAAATATGCCGCATCGCTGCACACGACATCCTTTGTCTCCCTCTGCCCCCTGGTGTTTGGCGGGAAGTAATAAGCGCGAGCACGGACCCAAATATGGAACATGCAAAAACAGCGCCAGGCTAAACTAATCTGCCACAACAGCACATACTGTGACGTCTGTCTCTTGGTGGTTAGGGTCCATTTCACGCTTTGTATGCACCAAAAGTCCACAATTCCCATTCGTAATTGATTGAAGCCAATCCAACTTGAAAGCTGAAATTGGCTTGGCAACGCGATGTGCCAGTATACGTTGGTCAAATTCCGAGCGATTGTAGCAAGGGCGTGTCGTGTGCCTCCCAGGTTCTCGGGTCGGCTTATGGGAGATAGGGTTTCCCTTAAGGGTAGCTGACTGGTAGCGTCGATGAATAACAAGAACACAGAATTGTGAAATTCACTCTACGTGCGTGTATTAGATTAGACTATAAACACTAACAAAATATCTACTCGCGTGCAATATGGTATAGCTGTACGCGCCGCGTGCCACGCCCGATCCGCATACGAGGTTATCGAGAGAGTGGCGACTCGTATGTCGGCTCTCCGCGCGCGTATCGCGTATAACGTAAAAGATTACCTTCGTATGCAGATCGTTCCGAAATCACTCGGCGAGGTAAGGTTCTGGAGAATAGGCTCAGGAAAGGCACAGATACCAGATATCGGAAAACGTAGGAGGCAGCGAAAAGATGACCTACGTGGTAGAAGAAAAGAGACCCGAGTGTGTCGCTAGCTTGTCGCGCGTCCCATTCACGACGGCGGCCATAAAATCCTAGCCCCGGTAGAGAGCCATAAAGGCACGCTCTACCCCGCAAATTGCTGTTTTTATGATCGCCGAACATCGAGCAATTTGCAGAAAGCAAGATTGTTTGTAAATCGGCTTGTTTTGGAAATGGCGAAGCGTCTATACTACACGATAGGTTCTTGTGCTTTCGGTGCCCTGCTGCGATACATCCTCACGAACACCTACAATCTTAATATCCTTTACAAACTGGGGTGGATGAAGCGCTTGCCCCTTCTTCGGTACTGTCCCCCACACTTGTTTTTGTGACGTAGCTGATGCAGTTCGGCTTTCCTCCACCGCTTCCACAACAGCAAAAAGGAGAGCTGCTATATGCTTACATGTAGGCTGGATTCTGCAAAGCAAAGGGAAGAACATCTGTAAGTTAAAGGTGCACTGTGAGATCCCAGCCTCGTTCCCATGGTTTATCTGGTCGAACACGAGATTTTGGTATGACTAGAGACCTATACTTTTGATGAAATAAAAAAGGGGTTGCAAAAATGTTTTTGTTTTTCTACCAAAACTACAAATCTTATTAAAGTGAAACTTTGAAGGTGATGATTTTTTTTATAACAATGTTTAATTCAAAGACAAAAATTTACATTATAATATCTCCAGGAAATTTCACAGTGGACCATTAAAAAGCAAAAAGGAGAACAATGATTAATTTGTCAAACCCTGGTATAAACATGGCCTTGTTTTTTTTCTTCTTCACATTTTTATTTTGTTGTTGTTAATGCGAGCTCGTCATGATTAGAAACGAAGGTAAATTGAGAGTTGATAGAATGTACATTAGTTCCACAGTTACGAAAACAAAAAATTACCCGATGATACAAGAACATTCAGCAGTACAGACTTGGCCTGATTCCTTCTGAATAACAACCCAGGTGTGATAAGCAGGTTCTGTTGTTTTCTGCTGTGGAATAACCTATAGGAAAAATAAGTAAATCAGCATCTGCAATGTAAGCAAATTAGTATGTGCCTAAAATAAGTACATGCCATACTTGCTAAATTTAATGATTGCTACAGCCTATTAGCACCCCTTCGAGAGATACTTATTTACTTATGACAGACAATTGGTACTAACCTTTCCTCGTACAAAGCAGTAGCTCAAGTTTGCACTAATGCCATGGTATTGGAGAGCCCTGACGTGTCCCGACATGAAGAGTCCTTTACCAAGAGCAAGTGTCATCTTTCCCTCCGTCTTCTCTAAGCCTATCCTCCGATTGCCTAAATTGCACATAAATAGAAAAAAACATTTTGTCAAGCAGTCAGACCCCAACCTGATTAATGGCCCCAAAGCCGTGCCTATAGTTTACTATTTATCATAACCTAGATATATTAATTTAGGTTTATTTCCGGTTGGCCTACTCCCATATTTCACCTACAGCAAAATTCCCAGTTGGCCTACACCCATTTCCCTCCCCTACTCCCAATTCGTCTACGCTCAAAATCTACCCCATTCCCATTTCTTCTACGATCGGTTTGTTCACTAAATAATCATTTATAAATAATAAAAAAAGGTTTTGATTGGCATACATAGACTACAAGAACCAGAAGAAAAACACAAGCTCAAATAGAGAACACAACTTACAAATAAAGAGTACAAATAAGGACGAAATGGGAATATTTCCGATTCTGTGAGTAGACGAAATGGGAGTAGTCCTACTGGGATGTGACCTTAATTTAAACGCAGTGGCTATTTGAACCGATCGGTAAAAATAATTCTGGAATTTATTCTTACCCACTTCCGGTAGACATTCGCAGTGGTTTGTTTTAAGCACTTGTTGTTTAGGCCATGGGAATTGAGGTATGAGTTTCCCGTCCGAGATATTTTGAAAAGTGAGGAGGCTTTTTTCATTTTTCATTTTTCATTATTCATTTAATATTTGTAGTTAACCCGTTGTTCATGCGACATCCGCATACATGTGTGTAATAATTGGGCTTGCAAAACTTGGCTCGGAGAAAGAAACAGAACAAAACATCATGTACAATGTAAAAATACTTGTATTTTATGGCCTATTTTATATCTGGACCATATTTTAATAAAGTACATAGTAGTATACAAATGAAATTGTAGACATTGTACAATGTTGTACAGACAACAACCTATCTAGACCACCATGACCAATTCCAATGATGGGGTCGGGGCCAATTTATGGTCTTCCTATCTACAGTCGCTTCCTAATAGGATCCTCATTGCATTCTTCACACTGTGGGTAGAAGTCAATGTCATCATGGTCTTGGACATATTCCCCACAATGGATGCAAATCGCCTCGTATTCATCGCAAGCGAAGTACAACTTCTCTATGTGGTCACAGCAATCGTGGTCCTTCACAAAAACTTGCAGTCCATGTGGCAAGTTGACATCATCTGAAAAGAAATGGAGGACTAGATGTATGTAGGAGGGAGGAATGAGAAAAAGAAGACCATAGGCCATATGACCTGCCAATTGAAGAACATTTATTTTACCAAAGAGAAATCCACAGGTGTAGTCCACATCACTCAACACTTCACCAAGCTGTTCTTTCTGTCGTTTGGAAAGCTTTTTCTTGCTGAAGACAAGCCTCCACTTCTCACATTCTGTGCACTGGACCATTGTGTCAGCATTGCGAACATGCTGGACTGATGGCGAAAATGGAATTTTCTGCTTCTCCGCCCTTGGTCGGGCGCGTTTGCTTGGCCTTTCCTGAAAAGTACAAGGAATGAATGGTATTGGTATAGACTTGCAGTGAGAACCAACTTTGAAACTTGACCATATATTTTTTAATGAAATTGTTGAACATGATCTGATGATCTGTAAGTGCTATGCCATATGATGCTTTAAAACCTACATCATGAGTTTCGACCTATCTGTAGTGACCGTCTCCAGCTGGTACAGGAAGGGTAGACCATCTACGTCTCTACACCGATCATCCTGGATTGGTCTGAAGCATGAATAGCAAAATAAAGGTTCAAGTAGCAAAGGCTATCCTAGCTACGAGAGTGCATATGACATGTATGAAGAGTAGGAAGCTGCTGTACGTACAAGGAATGCATACAAGGAATGCAGACATGGTAGACATAGACTGAGTAGTGTATACAGAATAAAAAAACACCTACCACCAAAGGCTACCCACTGGTCCTACACCACAACCATACTAGGACAAAACAAAAAGCAAAGCAAGTACCGTACTCATGGTACTGACATACACCATGTACACTGTACTATACCTGAACAAGCGGTTTATTCCTGAAACATCATGAAGAGTAACATGGTAAATTATGAGTACTGGTACTTTAAATGGACTGTACATCCAAAATAGGGTACCAATTGGATTACACCTTTTGGTAGAAAAGGACCAACTCGCCTACAGATAGTACACTCAGCCTTTCCGCATTTCTTTATTTGGAAAATGTAGTGTCCTTGAATACAACAATGTTCTAGGAAAGCGGAGAGCTTATCGAGTTCCTTGGTGTCTTTCTGGGTTAGTTTGTGCCGCTGGAAAGAAAATGAATCGAACAAAATATGGGCTGAAGGGTATCAAATCAGAATGAGATTTTTTGTGATGGGTGTGTGTTGGTATACCATGAATTTAATTGAATTGCCTACCTGTAGTCTTTCTTCTACCTGAAGACAATTCTGCCAGAGCGCATCTATATCTGCCTCTTCTGCTGGCAGAAACTTCTGGAAGGGTCTGTCCTTGAGGCTTAATCTCTGCATCTGACTCTGGAGAAGGTCTATGGGGAACTGCAGGGATTCTTTCAGCTCATTCTTGCGGTCATCCGTTGGTAACTTGTCTCATGTCCTTTACACTATTGGCATTTGCTAAAGACATGAAAGAAATCAAGACATTAGAAAATGAAAATGTGCTCAGAGTACATAGTGACAACAGCCATTGTCTAGGTCAGCTCACCTATAGCTTTCTCAAATCCGTCACTCATTTTGCGCCTCATCAGTCCCACTCCTTGCAATCCTATGTTCACAATACTCATCATCCGTTCAACCGAGTTCGCCCAAGAGTTACTTGGGGCTGTGCGTAGGGCCACCAATACGTCTACGTCCAGAGAGAGGAATAGGGCAATCATGGACAACTTAACCGACATGTACGTGCAGCGGTGATCTGGCCCTCCATCGGTATATATCAGCAGTATGGGTGGAACATCTGAAAAATACAGGAAAGTGGAAAATACATGTATGACTATACTTTTAGTCAAGCTGCTGTTTTCAGGCACAGTGGTGAAGTGTATCCATGGTATTCAAGGCTTTTGAATAGTACCTCCATTTCCACGTGTCTAGATGATCTTTCCCAATTCCGTGGCATGCCGAAGAGCAGACGATGGTTCAAGTATATAATCTTTGAATCCTACGTATACGTCTCCTCTGTAGAAACTTCTTCCAAGGATGCTCGCTGGAATCTCAATCTGTGAAACAGAGAAAGAAGAACACGCAACATTATTCATTGACAAATAGGGCCTATCTGATTGATAGTGATATCAACCCATCACATACTTACGAACAAGTTGACAGAAGGTGTCAGTGTCGCTTTGCTGAAGTCATGGTCCCCAACAGCCATCACCTGATTGGCACCAACAATGACTTGTTTTCCCCGTTCGGCTGCTGCAAGAGGGTAGTTTGGCTCCCCCACCTTGCACTTGTGCTTGTCATCCATTGAAACAAGAGTAACCAAATCTTTGTTCAGTACGGCATATTCCCTCATATACCTCCAGGAGGCTGCACAGTAGTGAGCGTCAACGTGGTTTACTCGGACCTGTAAAGAGATAATGACCATTAGAGACATGAGTGTCAAGTTCAGTTCAGGAAAAAAACTTTGGAGTAGAGTATACTTGCTGGGGAAAATAGGGGAAATCGGTACTACTATTTGTTTTACCTGTCGTTTCTGGACCATCATCTTAATGTTTAGGGCTCCCTTGAAATACTTGGCAGTATTAGCCCTCGGATTCACATGTTGAAATTGATACCTCATCCACTTGACAGATGGTATGGCTGTATCGGCAGGGACTCTCTCTTTGACTGTATGGTGCAGGTCCTTGAAACTCACAGCCTTTGCCAGGTAAAGCTGCTCTCCATGTCGCCGCTCATGGCAAGCAACTCCGACGTCTTCTGCAAGGTACCGCTCCGTCTCTGCGAAGAAGGCATGGAATCGGTCATCTTTCTTTGTCTGGTGTAGATGGCGCAGATCTACTAGTATCCCAGCATCTTCACTTAGCATGGCATGCTGAAATCGTTTATCAATTTCACTTTCTTTCAAATGAAGAGGTGCTGCTAGGTCTCTGGTCAGATCTTTGAACACTGCTCGGAGAGCCACAGAACTAGCCACAGAGCCGAAAGCAAGCTTGAACTCTCTCTTTGTGATTCGTCGTTCATAGGTGGGTGCTTTCGTCTCGATTGAACGTATCACCCATGTACATTGGTTCATCTGTTCGCCTTCCGAATCGGTGTCCTGCATCTTCCAAACAAAGTGGAGGCTTGGCTTATTGCCCCCGATATGGTGCACGTAATGCACACATTTGGCTTTCAAACCAGTACGTGAGAGTTCCTCCATACAGTCGTATATTCGCCGTCTGTCAGAAATTGGTGGCAGAAACTCCCTCACGGAAATCGGAGAATACGGTTCTTCTTCGGCAAGCTGTTTGTCCAAGTTCTTCAGGAAATGGTGAACAGGACCCGTGTTTCGCTTGATGATGGTTACATTCGTAGAGAGTTCAAGTTGGCTACGTGGAGTGTCGTGTAATACCTTTGTTCGCATGTTATGAGATCTGAGTTGGAGACAGTATTTTTCAACTACTGTCACAAGGTCTAAAATCTGTAATTTCACTTCTGCCCAGGGCATTTTATCCATGTAAGGAAGAGCCTGCATTGCTTCACGTACCAGGATGGTGTGGCTTGTCATCTTCTTTTCGGATAGGTTACTTAGATTTCTCTTTTTATGCTTGGCCAGCTCTGGGCGGTTAAATCCAGACAAGGTTGTCTTGAAAACCTGTGGGGTTCTTTGCTCAATCAAAATTTCGGATTCTATTTTCTTGTACTGTCCATCCAGATAAAACAGCATGTCTGTGAGCCGTGTCACAAATGATACTGCTGCATTTCCACAATTGGTAGGGAATGTGGCAGCCTTTGAATGAAAGTAGTCAAAAATTGCATTTCTTAGTTTGTCAATGTTGGATTTTGGGTCTTGGCATGGTTTCGGAATATCTGCCACATTGACATTTCGTCCAGCATTCATCATGATGCCAAATGCATTGGGCGGGGCACTTGTGTTCAGGGTGTTCATGTTGCATGTGCATGTTGGTAAATGCTCAACAGATATCGTGATGAAGCGCATGTTGAAGCCATTTATAATATCCATTATGTCTGTCGAACTACCTCCAACCACATTCTCTGCCAGTGCCAGGGTGAAACTTGCCTTTGCCTCAATGAAATTATAGTGAGCGCAAAGCCTCCTCCCCAGCACTGGCACATTGAATCTACGAACACCATCTTTGATATCCGACCAAAGCTGGCCATATAGGTATGTTGCCTGATCGAACGTCAAAAATGTCCAGCCGACAATAATTTGTCCACCTGGTTCAGCTATCCGGACAGCCGCTTGCTTGCTGCATGCCATGAGGATGAATCAACACTGAAAATAAAAAATAGATTCTTAAATCATTATCATACAGTATGAGCAAAATTATCCTGAATTAATATCTAGGCGCAGCCAGGCCTGCTAGGCCTAGGCCTAGCATAGGGCAGATCACCGTTCATTCACCCTAGGCAGCACCCCTTCATTCTCCCTAGGTCCATCAGGTAATTCCCACAAAGTATTATTTCCAAATCCCATCAAAAACCAGAAAGTCAAAAACCATGTGTTTGTAAAATTCAAATTCCGCGCCAAGCATCCAGCAACAAGACGCATGCTGGGAAATCGCTTCGCGCCAGAAAATATATCACGTGACCGACGTAATGAAAGCAGCATGCAGACAACGCCATCGAATCCATTCTACAATCGTGTCAGATAGACACCGTAATCAAACCATCGGTTCATATTTTATTATCTGTGGCCTTCATCAAATCGATCTTTATGTATTCGGTCGAATATTTTCTTCAAACTCATCATTTTAATGCTATATTCATTGAGAAATACTTACGGCATTCAGCATTGCAAATTTATTGACAAATTAGAGCATTTATAATTTACTAGCTGGAACCCGCGCGTTGCGCAGGCTTAGTGACTGTGATGCATGTGTTACCAGTACAGTAGTGTTATGTGTAAGGTGTTATATGGAGAGTTTAGTTGTTGCACATGTTGGTTTTTTTATGGTTGAGATGTCAATAGAAATATATGTACAATCATGCTTACACGTAACACATTAACCATTTGTTTGGCAAGTACACCGTGAAATACACACACCCACATACAATGTTTTATTGTATGCTATGTACTGGTTGATGATACGGACTCCAAAGTTAGAATATAGATAGATGTGAATGGGCTGGTAGGTCGGGCGACTGATTAACCACTTGGCTGCGTAGCACGTAATATTACGCGCTTCGCATGTTTCCACTGTGTGCGGACCAGGTAATATTGCGTGGTTGTGATCGCTTATTTCTACGCATGTTTGCACTCTGTGCGGACGACGTAATATTACGTGCTTGTGATCGGACCGCTTGTGACGCTCATAGCGTCTATGTCCCCCAGGGTACTGCCGGAACGTAACCTGGGTACGGTACGGTATACCGGAACGTACCCTGGTCACTATTTGATATGGTTAGGGTTAGGGTTAGGAACTTAGGGTTAGGAGTAGGCGTAGGTGACTCCCTAGACTCGTTAGTGGAGTAGGCGAGGTACGGTCCGGCATATTATAGATAGTACCAGGGAACGTTCCGGTATACCGGACCGTACCCAGGGTACGTTCCGGCAGTACCCCGGGGGACATAGACCCTCTCAGCGCTTGTGACAGCTCGCTGTTCACGACACCCGCACGGCCCGCACAGCATTGCAGACTTCCAAAAAAAAATCTGCTCTGATGAAATTCAACTTGTACATCTCATATGGGAAACTATGCCGAAATAGCTACTGAATATTTAGGCTGAGAGGGTCTATGTCCCCCGGGGTACTGCCGGAACGTACCCTGGGTACGGTCCGGTATACCGGAACGTACCCTGGTACTATATTATATGCCGGACCGTACCTCGCCCACTCCACTAACGAGTCTAGGGAGTCGCCTGCGCCTACTCCCTAACCCTAACCCGAACCCGAACCCTAAACCTAACCCTAACCCTAACCATATAAAATAGTGACCAGGGTACGTTCTGGTGTACCGGACCGTACCCAGGGTACGTTCCGGCAGTACCCTGGGGGACATAGACCCTATGAGCAATATTTAGCTTCATTATTACATGGTTCGTTCTACTTACATTATTGGGCTTACAAAAATCTCAGACACACAGACACAGAACACAGAACAAAACGAAATAGAAACAGAACGAAAACAAAACAGCGCCCCCTATTTTCAGGCAAATGTTTACCTTTTTTGTTTTGTTTTTGTCTTTTTTAACACCGAACAAACGGTTTTCAACCGAGTATAGTTTAGAACCTGTCCCGTGTACTCATCGATCTCTTCTGTGAATTTGGCGCTATTTGGATCCAAACTGGCAGAGCCTTTCATTAACATACATACATACATACATACGCACGCACGCACGCACATACATACAACATTCGCCAAATTATAGTAAGATGAACATCCGGGACAGACACGGCAGAGAGAACGATTTCCATTGGTCAATCTTGGCACAATGACGAGTTCCTGACCAATCAGAGCATCTGTTACTGTATGTGGCTCAATTATAGTGTAGCAATCTATCACCAGATGTCTCGCTGAACAGCTTGGCTGGTTACCATTTCCAACTGTAGCCTGGCACGTTTTTCGGGATCGGGCTGTAAGTCGATGTACTCAGGATACGTCAGCATGCTTTTGCGCCCTAAACCTAAACCAAACCCAAGGTCTCAAAGAGCCAGAGGGGGATCAGGACCCCAATGAAGGATGTAAATAGGCCCTATAGCGTTTTTGTATTGGTAATGTATGTTTTAATCGCTCTGAATGGACAACTTGGGTTTTAATGATTTAAAAATGAGAATAATGAAATACTTTTGAAATAATGAATATTTTCGGCGGTGGCTCTGACGGCATGCGGGAGGTGGACGGTAAACTCATACCTCAATTCTCATGGCCTTAGAGCGATTAGTGGGGTTTTACTATGTGCACCTAGTATTCTCTTTAACTTTAAGCTATCATTTTGAAAGCCTTCCAATAATTGTATTTCTTTTTTTGTTAAAACCGTTTATTAACCGCGTTAATTATTAGTTCACAGGCAATTCCTTGTCTGTCTATAGCTTTTTTCTGTTTTAGAGATTTTATTACTTCCTCCACTTCCTTATTGTCAGTCAGTTGTTAGAGAGAGAGGGAGAGAGAGAGAGAGAGAGAGAGAGAGAGAGAGAGAGAGA
>NW_014577197.1:462847-463802 GCF_000485595.1 Priapulus caudatus | reverse complement strand
ACCAAGCGCTTGATTATCAAAATCCATAATCAATTTCATAAAAAAATATTTATTTATTTTTTTTTTTTAATTTAAACAAGAAAACTTGGAAAAGTTATGAGAATCAGTACATGTATTATACACACAGTAGTAAACAGTGCAAAACAAACAGTAAACAGGGCTAAACAAGCACATACATGCACACGACGTTACGCACACGCGGGCATTCAACACCCCTAGTAACCGATTGTAACCGATCATCGGTTACTTGGGTCCAACCGATGACCAATTACGAAATTACAACCGATTGACAACACTAGTGAGAGCTATTTATTTTTACCTTACATTGCTGCAAAAACATTACCTAAATAAGAAACATAGACACACAATATACAACAAGGCATCTTTTTGCAAAGTTTTTCATACCATTTCTCTGTACTTCTTGAGTATATGGTATTTTTTGAAGCACCTACATGCAATGCGGGCTTTTCTCCACAAGTTTCACAAAAGTATATGGATGATTTTCAGCCACCTGGCATTTTCCTTGTGCTACAGCACACACAGGCTCATCATGCCCACCCTCTCTCCTCACCAAAAAGTGGGAACCACTCGGTTTCTCATGTGTGAGTAGATGTTGGTCGAGCACGTTTATGTAGTTGAAGATTTCTGGTGTTCTCAACGAGCTGCTCAATCAATTTCTTCCTGTATTGCAGATGAATGGCAGAGCGTTGGTTATTGTCCTTCTTGTCATGTTATGCAAATGGGAATTGTTCACCATACCCACATCTAACACCCAGAAAACATTTTACACCACCATTTTTAGCTCACATTGACATCGTCAAGATGAGCTATTGCCATGGGGTGTCGTCCGTTGTACGTCCGTCCGTCCATCTGTCCGTCAACATTTGGCTACGGTCAACGATAACTTGAGAACTATTTGGCCCACATGTTTCAAATTGCATACAGTTGTTACTCC
>NW_014577197.1:450506-462837 GCF_000485595.1 Priapulus caudatus | reverse complement strand
TGTGTGTGTGTGTGTGTGTGTGTGTGTGTGTGTGTGTGTGTGTGTGTGTGTGTGTGTGTGTGTGTGTGTGCATGTGTATAGGCGAGCGTGCGTGCGTGCCTGGGTCGCAAAACAACTTTATGTATAGCTTATAATTGTCGCGATTATTGTCGAACAGTTACTACCCTGGTGACAAAGCGAATTGCGACAAATATTGATGAAATCTAAATGTATTGTCGAATTGTGAAATTCGATTGCGAATATCAAATTTAGGCATTTGCACATAGGAGTTTATTGCTTTAACAAACCGCTGGGGGTAATAGAGGGAAATGCAAATCGGAAATCGAATATGCTATATGTAACGCATTAAATATTCAAACAAAGTACAAACTACGGCATTTCCATTTTTTGAACGCTTTGTAACGTTATGTGATTGTGTTTGTGGAAATTGCAGTAGTTCGTGTTTGGTCCGTGTATTATGTATGCAAGGTATAGCATATCAAATTTCAGGCCTGCCGTTGTGTCTTCTATCGCCCAAACGGTTTCGTAAAGCAATAAACTCGGTTGTGAAATGTACGAATGTATAAATTTAAAATTCTAATGGAATTTCATCAATGGCTACCGCAATCTTATTCACAGCTATAATAGTAGTCATTGTACGACGGCAATCGCGACAGTTAAGCGACAAATTAGAGTGTATCCAGACATACGCACGCGCGTATACTCACACACACACGCGCGTACTCATTCGTTGACCGTAGCCAAATGTTGACGGACGGACGGACGGACGGACGGACGGATGTACGACGAACGACACCCCATGGCAATAGCTTGACGATGTCAAGGCGAGCTAAAAAAACGGAGAACTTGACAAAAGCCAGCACACTTGAAAGCAAGACTAGTAGCATGTAAGGACATGGGTGCGTGTCACGGCTTTCCAATGCGTGTGTGCGTGCGTGTGCGTGTGCGTGTGCGCGTGCGTGTGTACCTGCGTGTGCGTGTGTGCGTGCGTGCCTGCTTTCACGTGTGTGAGTGCGCGCGTGCGTGTGTGAGTGCGCGCGTACGTGTGTGAGTGCGCGCGTGCGTGTGTGCGCGCGTGCGTGTGATGAGTGCGCGCGTGCGTGTGAGTATACGCGCGTGCGTGTGATGAGTGCGCGCGTGCGTGTGTGAGTACGCGCGTGCGTGTGATGAGTGCGCGCGTGCGTGTGAGTACGCGCGTGCATGTGTGAGTGCGCGCGTGCGTGTGATGAGTGCGCGCGTGCGTGGGCCATTTCCATTTTTGCCAAAAAGTGGGCGTGGCTCGAAAGTAGGTCAACCGGGACTAACTGGCCCCAAAATAGGACATTCAACCCTCTCCCATAGGAGTAACAACTGTATGCAATTTGAAACATGTGGGTCAAACGGTTCTTGAGTTATTTAAGTCAGTTCAGGTTCAACGGATTTTGCTCATTTTTGGTATGTGAATGAATAAGGATTGGCCCCAAAACATATCACACGGGTTTCAATTTTTTTTTTTAATTAGGTAGATTTTGGCAATTTCACTATGCATTTCAGTGTCTGCCTACTCGTTACAGTTACTCCTATAGGAGAGATTTGAATGTCCTATTTTGGAGCACGCCAGTCGACCTACTTTCGAGCCACACCAACTTTTTGGCAAAAATGGAAATGGCCATCTAGATTCATTCGATTTTGTTAAATTTACTTACCTACCTACCTAATCATACCTACGTGTAATACTGTGTTTTAGATTCTTCGTTACAGTAATTTGACTGGAATATTTTATTACTTTTATTTGCCCGATAATTGAAAACCAAAATGGCGATCATTTAGGCGTAGCGCCATCTCTCGCCCAGATTTCAGACTCAGATCTGAAACATTTATTTTCGCATCAAAACTAACCCAGAAACAAAACGGTAAAATTTCTATTAGTATAAAACAGGGAATAAGGACTTTTGATCACATTTCGGTCCGTCATAAATGAAACGCATACCAAATTTTAAATATCATCTCCCTCTTCTATCACACCCAAGGTGAGCTATAGTGTCATTGACACTTTCATTTGCCAATGTAGTCAGTGAGTAATTTGATTGTGCTGCCTGCTACCTGGGCAGGTTGTGGTGCTACAACTGGTGCTTCTACGTGTAACATCCAAAATATTTGGAGAAACCGGCGCCTACAGAAAATTGTTTCAAAAATGGAACTATGGCGTGTCAGTTTTTCCACCTGAGTTGTCAAGTTCTCAATGAAATCTTCTAATTGATTCAACAATAGTGATCAATTTTGCTCGATCTGTGCTAACCCCCTGCTTGTAAGTGATCTCCTCAACATCTCTAAGGTCATCGCACTGGCTGAGGTAATCAATGAGTCCCTGACGCATTGGGTACTTCTTGCATTGACTCATCATGCACGATTCACGTTCATCTGAAAATACACAGTATCTGATGTGTTCATGGAGATTGCACTTTAAACAAGCTTCCACCATCAATTCAGGGTATTGCTGGTACTTGCATACACAAACAGAATGTGTCCCAGAAGCTCCAGCCAAAACACACCGCTTTGGTCGCAGGGAAGCAAATGTAGAAAAACCAACTTTCTTATCAGGGTGTGATTCATTCCAGGCAGCGTGTAATTCCTTCACATTTGATAGCGCTAGACGTTTTTGATGCTTAACAGAATCACCATTTCTGTCTCGAGCCGTCACAGTTCCTTTCATCCCAGGACACATACCGCTATTTTAATCCATCTCATAGAATGCAACCATTTCGGTTACTAATGCTGGAGACAAGGCTTTTCCCTTATTTCTGTCACTATGTCCAAGTATTCCTTTCTCTGTTTTCACGGCACGACTTTTCTTGACTAAATAATGAGAAGCACCAAATTCCTGCATTGTCTTTTCTATTGTAAAAGGGGACAAATACATTACGATGTGGTGTTACCGATTTGCTGCCCCCAAAGGCTGAATACGCTAACTTGACTGTTGACAGCCACTTTGGTCTAACTTCATTGATTAATGCGCTAGTCACATACGAATGATCCGACCCAGAATCAAACAACAGTGTTGCCTTTACAGGACCTCGCTCACCTTCGACGAGCAGACACGCTGTTTTCAGAACGACACCTTTATGCAGATTCTGCTCAGTGGAGGCAACACCCACATGTGACATATCGTCAGACGCTGGAGCTATATGCTCCGTGTGAGGCTCTAGGCTGAGCAGATGCCGTATCCCATGTACACGTTCTGTTGTTATCTCTATCACAGATTTCGAGAAGTCTGTACTATCGAGTCGATAGATGGCACTGAACTCTACACTACGTATAGACTGGTACCCGTTCGCCACTTTTACTCCAGTACGTATCCTTCGCTACACTGACGTAGTCACGTTAGTGTAGCGTGCACTGTATGGAACTGTCGACCGGGTACCAGTCTACACTACGTAGTGTAGAGTTCAGTGGTCGTGGGGAACTAGGGGGCAATATTTTTACTTTTCAAAATGAAATAATCCTGAATGAGCTTTCAAAACTAGCAGGAATTTCAGGAATTTGATCCCGGGATTTGATAAAGTTTTCTATGATATTCAAGATGAAAGAGAGAGGAAAAACACACCCCCTTTTTAAAGAAATCTCCGGGTGAAAAGTCAAATACACCCCCTTTTTTACAATTCTTGGGCCGGATTTTGTCGCGCGAAAAATACCCCTTTACCTGAGATTTTGGGAACGCGCATGCGGTCCCTCCGACCTCGGAGTGGGGGGGCCGGGCAGGTTTCCTAGTGATTCTACCAGAACGAGTAAAATGCTGTTTTGCATCACCACTAGCATTAACTCGGTTTGTCTCAGAACTAGAATTAATTCGCTGAGAACTCCGATCTTCCACCGTGTTTTGCAGCTCTTCCTCAGGTTCATGAATTGGTTCAGGTACTGTCTGTTCTCCAGTTTGAATAATGTCTCTACGGTTCCTGCGCAACTGTTTCCCGTTGACGTCTGGGATGTACGAACGGTTTTGTGCGTCGTAGACATGATTCACCTTTGCAGGTTCCCATGGCGCCCTCTCTGTTTTCCTGTACCTGGCTTGGTTGTTTTGTCGTAGTGTTTCTTGTAGACTTTTTGCCGAGCCTTTAGACGTGCATGGTCTTCACCAGACAAGTCTACTGATGGTTTCAGGACTGCTTTTGTGACCGGCAACCTCGTTTTCAGCCTGCGGCCCATGAGTAACTGTGATGGGCTTTTGTCAACACCCTCTCATAAAGGTAAATTCAAATGAAATACTCATAATATTTCATTCAGTTTCGTACATGTGATATAGGGGTACATCCCTATAGCCTTCTCCACTTGGATGTTTCACATCACCTTGTATGATAATGCTTTTCCTTGCTGACTGATAATTGATGCTTGTGAGCTTACCACCTGAGTAGGCCTTTAGCCTTGAAAATAGGCTTTCCACTGCACTGCCGTTTATACGTAGCGGTGATATGTAGTAGTTCTGTCCGTGTCTGCTGAAGAAATCATCGCACAACCCTTTGAAGCCGAAAATGGTTATTCTCAGGAGATCCCATGTTTGCCAGGCCAGAAATCTTCGTTCCTTATTTGAAGATGGTTTGAAGTCTGCCAGATCTGTAAAATTTCAATATGGCATTTGTACAACAACTTACTGTTGCAAACCTTTTACAAATGTTGAGCTGTGTTGTACAGCGGTATGTAGCTGTATGTAGCAGTGCAAACAAAGGGGTTGGGTGGTACAATAGATGTAGTGTAGCTACGTGTCTAGGAGTTGTGTTTATAGCAATGGGAAGTATACAGGCAAGCAGTGGGAGCTAGCATGTGAATCATTAGCTGGCACAGCTTTCTGAGAATGGGTAACGGTTACAATTCGAATTCAAATCTATGTGGCTGGGGAATAGACTGAGCAGTTAGTGGTAAAGATTGTCCACTTTACAAGGTGCACACGCGTGTGTGTTCATAAATCTGTGTTAGCATTAATTTTGAAAATAATAATCATTCGACTGAAAACAATCTTGTTATTGATATTTATTGATCCTCATTACTAAATTATATATCTGTAAACATGTGGGGCACATCCTTCCTGTGAGTTCCGCCACCTTGAGAAATAGCTCCATCCCGACATTATGTTCTCCAGTGCTTCGGGTGAATTTGAGGTCACTTTACTGTGCGACAGGAGTCCTCTCTTAAATATCTTATTACAGGCTGAGAGGTACGCGTGTGCAGCCATGACATGTCCACTGTCCCACGGTTGCTCTTGCGAATGTTCTGGTTGTGCATATGTAGCCAATTCAGCTAGTACACGCTCTTGCTGGAAATGTAACCAGATCTCACTGACTATGCAGTCACAAAAAAGTGTATCGTAATAAACTGTTTAGTTCTATACTAACCCATGCACTATCATCATCATCATCATCATCATCATCATCATCACTATCATCTGGCTTTAGTTTATCTAGGCCTAAATTAATCCTCTCCCGAGGGTGGGGCCTGTCTGACTTGTCGTCGTCAAATGTGACTATGTCGGCGTCTATGAACTTGTAGAATCTGTGCATATCAATCAGGCGGCATACCAATAATGAATTCAATCATGTCGCAACCTGTACCTGCATTATTTTTGCTGGGCGCACATTCAATTTAGTCCTTGAGTCACGGTTGATGAAGCTTCTCTGCATGCCGGGGACCATTCTCAGGCGGTTCTTGTCTCGCCTGTCCACTTCACGTTCGTACATATCCTTGATGGCCTTCCACCCAAATGATATTTGCTTTACCTTCTCCCCACAAAGTTCCAACGATACAAAATCCATTGGTCCTTGCGTACGTGAAGAAAATAGAGCATTCGCCATGTTCTTCAACTGTAAGAAAATAATCAATTGTTCGTTCAATGCCTTTGTCTGTCGTGTAAAAATAATTTATGAATAGAAATCATATCCAAAACGAGCCCCATAGAATTACTCTTAAAATTGCGATTGTCTGCGTAGTAATAATGACATATGTCAAGGGCAATGAGCTTTGGAACTCATGAACCAGTTCCGTTTCCAAGCATCAAACGCATATAGCATAGATAATAATTTATAGCCTGTGAGGGTGCCGCTGTGAATTAGCCACTGCTAACATTAGAACGTGAATGCAGCCAATGCACTATGCGCTGTGTACACTTGTTCTTTTAAAAGTATATCTTATTTCACACGTAATGTTGGCTGGTACAAAAGACCACACATATCAAACAAGGTCACGTCACACACTCATCCCAGGGGCGGATCCAGGGCTGAAGCTAGACAGTATTTTTCCAGATTTTAAGAACACATCCCCCAAAAAGGGCACACCACCCCACAGTGGGCGCCGTTATAGGCGCGGAAGCACATTGAAATTTCAAAATTTCAAGGGTCCCTGGGCACAAACATGAGCACCATTTGAGCACACATTTAGTCAAGCAGTAATAGCTAAAAACCGTATGGGATTTTATTTCTGCTTCATTTTGCCTGCGCTTTGCATACCAGCAATTAATGCAGAATGATTCAAGCACTTCCCTTCTTTTTCAGATATCAAAGCTAGTTTTTTTTACCATGTACAATTTTGATTTCCTTCAAGTCCTGTCAATGAATCAGAAGAAAAAGAAAACAAATAAAGAATATAGCCAAATTCCATCAAATTGTTTTCTGTATTTTTTAGCGCAAAATTTCGAAGGGCACTTTGAAAGCTAGACCGTATTTCCCAATACGGCAAATACGGTCTGAATCCGCCCCTGATACCTATTACGCTATGACTAACGTGCTTTAATATTTAACTTGCCTTCGCACAGAAGTAAAAGTAGCTAATGAAATGATCAAAAACTTATTTCGTTCCTGAAAATTTATTAAGCATGATCATACCTGGTGGGAAGGACATATGACAATATGGACCTTGATTCGTGGCCGGAAAGGATTCGTGAACCATGGTTGCCCTTGTTTTGTTTTTGAAAAAAAATCCACAGCCTTCTGCAACTCCATCCCCTGTTCCTCACTTAGGCATATTGACATTTTTTCCAATTTTTGGTCAAAAAATCTAACCTTCGGAAGGCAGAACGTTTTAATTTTCAGATTTCTTTGCCTCCGGTTGCGGCTTCTCGGAGACAGCAGGCTAACAGGAAAACTTGAAGATGGCTTCAGTCGCCTTTTTCGCGTGGAAGCAGTTACTGCTCCGGCAGTCCTGTTGGCCTGCTTGAGGTTTTGCATCATTTTTGTGCATTTGGTGCACATGTTGTGTTGGCGTTTGCGTGGGCTAATCAGTCTATTGCATGTTTTTGATGTATAGTGCACGAAAGGTAAATCCGAACGTCTGCCTATTTTTGTCTCATATCTAATGTTTGGTGGAATCCGGTTGAAAGTTTCTTCATCTAGTCCAAAGCATGTTGTGTAATGGAGCTTACTGAGCATCTCCTCCATAGCAGCATTAAGGATGCCATTTTCAGCCAAAATTTTGGACTCTACTGCCTCATCCAAGACTCGAATCTGGCCTAGCCCGAACTCGTTAATGAGTAGTGTGATGGTGTTCAGGGGCCCACCTTTGTGTTCAGGGAGATCGGCGTCCTTAGGTGCGATTCTAAGCCACCAGCCAGATGTTGAGTCGTACAGTTCATCAATGTTGTACTCTTGTTGATGTAGATTTGCCGCAGCAGAAACGGTGTTAAATAAAATGGGCTTTTTGTGCAAGCGTTTGTGTTTAGATAATTTCCTTTTTTTAGCTGGGGCAGATGCAGATTCTACATGGGTTCTCTTCTCTGCTAACCTAGGTGATCGCCTCGGGGAAACGTTTGAGGGCAGGACGACAGATTTCTTTGGAGGTGTTCCTTTAAATTCGTACAATTTTTAAATAAACGTTAACGATAATGTGATTGTGAGTCAATTAGCTGATTAAAACTGCACTATGGAGTATGGTATTTCCAACTACCTAGACGCCATTCACTGCTCCTCTTTCTACTATTCCATATTGTAATTATCTTTCTTCTTCCTTGGTTTAGACATGCTAACTTTTGATGACGAAGGTAAATGCAGCCAAACGTGCACGTGTGGTGATCATGTTTGTGGCCACCTAACAACGGTTGCTATGCCTCCCCCATAGACACAACGTCTCGTCACACATACGCAGACACAGCTACTTAGTACTTATTTAAAAATAACATTTTATTTTTGAACGTGATTTTATTCTTAGCACTATCTTACATAAGTAATAATACAATAATAACAATATTCTCTGTAGTAGTTTGCAATCAGTATCACATTACGCACGTGCAGGTAATCAAGTACATTAAACCCCTATCGGGGCACGAATGATTTGGAAACCGTCTGTTGCTAACTATTGGCGCCACTATAGCTTTGAAAGTTGTCTTAACACGTAACACAATAGCGGTAAATCGTGCAAATTCAGCTCGTGCAAGATTACGATTTACAGCAATACGCTAGCAAATATATGTAAACGAATATCAGTACCACGAAGGTGAGTGATTAGTGGTCATAATAAGCTGACGAACGTATACACTTGCTTCTTTATTGGTGGCAAAATTTGATGAGAAAAATTGGTTAAAAATGCGGGAATCGGGTGTCTCACTCTTGTGTTATTATCTACTCTTGATATTAATCATTTTCAATTTTGTTTTTGTTGCTCCTTCCCCTTCGTCCCTATCTATCACGTTTTTTAGAATGGCCTCTTTTACCATCTTTTTCTATCTCATTTTTCATAAGGCGCCAATAGATAAGAACAACGGCGTAGCCAGGATTAAATCTAAGGGGGGGGGCAATCAGTTCGAGGGAGGGGAGCGACCGAATAGGGGTGGGTGTGAGAGTTTTTTGCATTTTGATGTTGTTAATGGTGCAATTTGGTGCATGTTGTTGGCATGTTTTATCGACTTGAAACAGTCCTGCTGGTTTAAATAAGGTAGCAGTATTTTGGTGTAGATATTTTAACAAAACAAGGATATCATTTAAATAAATTTCTAGTATTGATTCTTATAATGAATATCATGAACACCGTCTGCTAAGCAATCAAACAGAAATAGCATGAAGATGAGGTTTGCGATCACTTGCAATTTACATTTTATACAAAAAGTCATGTAACATTACAAAGATACGTGCTGGTAACGTGTGTGATGACACTCGGGAGGGGGGAACACATTTTATCCATCCGAGCTCCATGTATATACAGGCAAGAGGGAAAATACAGCTCTCTCAAGCCTACCGACCGGTCCCGCGTTCATCCTAACGCATTGTGTGCATAGGGTACAAGGTACAGAATACCCAAAACCACACATGCAATACTTTCATCCAGAATTGAATACGCATACGCACTATATACGCATCTGTGAAAATCTTCTTTATTCGAACACCTCACTTACGTAAGGGAGACCGGCCGAACTGAACTGATCAACTGAATCACAGTATTACAATTGAATTCGTCTTGATTTCAGTCAGGAGAATTTTTTGATAACATCATCTGGAGAAGGTAGCTCCGTTCTGTGTGTCTGAAGGAGGACCAGTGCTTCAAGCCGTTCCTCGCCCATGGAGGCTCTTACGGCAGATGCAGTTCTTTCAAATTTAGAGAAAGTACGTTCTGCTTGTGCTGTGGTTACCGGGAGTGTTGCCAAAATTCGCAGCAGTAAATTGATATTTGGAAGAGTTCCTTGTGGACAATACTCCAGTGCTTTGAGTACGGTGTTAACTTGCTTCCTCTCGGCGACGCATACATCACTTTGTTTCCAACGTTGACGCCAAATGTCCTTTGTCCAAATCTCTCCTTCAAGCACGGTAGTGTCAATAAGTTCTTGATATACTTCTGCTGCGGAGAAGACCTCCTCATTGTTATCAAAGTAAGCCGGTACAATTCGCATTAGATGCATTATTTTCCTCTGTGTTACATTGAATCTGTCTCTCAAGTGGGTCGATACGCTGTCTATGAGAGGCAGAAACACAAGCTGAAGTATTCAAATGTAGGATTTCCTTGTCCTTGTGGGTCTGTGTTGTTTGGTCGGTATACGCTCCGGGAAGCTATACTTGGTAGTTCCACTGGCACATTATTTGCATTTGCCACCTTGACAGCATCCTGAAAAAGAGAGTCGTATGTGCCATCATCCCTCCAAGCTTGCATGACTTCTTGAGCTGATGAAACCAGGTCTAGTGCTTTCAACAAATCCATGCCGACTGCTTGCATCCCTCTTGAAGCTGGGAGGAGAATACTGGACACTTTAGCAAGCATGTGGAGGGACATCACGAAATCAAATGATGTTTTTGCTCACGATAGAGAGAGTGCATTACGTCTTGCGTCGGGCATTTGCCATGCTGACATTTGGCATGCTCTCTCTACTTCAAGATGCTTTACTCGTTTGGTACTACTGTTGAAGAAGACAGTTATTTGTTGGATTTTATCTAGACAATTTCTAATTGGCACTACTTTAGTTGTCTTGGTTGCACATAAGTTAAGCATGTGCATGGCACAGTGAAAGTATTCGGCGTGAGGAGCTCGCTCCCGAATCTTTGCAGCTACTCCAACCTGCTGGCTGACCATGCTACTGGCGCCATCGTAACCTTGTCCTACAAGCTTCTCCAGATTTAGATTGAATTCTTTCAACTTGGCTAGTATTACAGATTCTATGTTCTTTCCACTCATAATGAGTTCATCACCAACCGATGGGTCTATCTTTTCCTTTTCGATCATCTCATCCAGGAGATCAGAGATGCCAACATATACTTGAAGCAATCTGTAGTTTCTGGCCATCAAATTAGTAGTAATTAGTAGTTCGAGGGTCACGTAGTGACCCGAGTTTGCTAGGGGGTCCGGCATGCCCCCCGGGGAATTTTTTGATCCTGAGATGCAATTTCCTGCATTCTGAGGGTCAAAAATGACAATAAATTGCTTAGATACTTGCTGCAAAATCTATTTATTTTTAATCATGTTACACTGAAACACATTTTATGATCTCATCTCACTGACAATCACCGATCAGTATTTATGTGTAAAGGTTACTACAAGTCACTGAAATCAAATGTCACCCACTTTGACAACACTGATCACAATCTATATCATACATGTATGTGCATTTTAAGAATCACTATGGTTTTCCACAAGTCACTGAAATGTCACCTCACTATAACAATACTGACCACTGACACCTAAATGTCACCTCACAGACAACAATGATGAATGTTCACTCAAGTGAATTTAGTCCCGTGTATGTGGCCCTCTTGGCCCTAGTCAGCAACTCCGTAGGAAAATTTTGTTGATAACAAGGAGTGTTCCTGGCCTGTCTGTCTGTCTTTGTTATCATGAGGCTCTTCAGCAGGGGTACACAAAGATTTGGCCGGAACTTCGTCTGGTTTTTTCTCACACAGGAGAAGATGCTTTCGGAATCGGCATTGCTGTGGGGGATCACAAGTATCCCCAGCATAACATGCGCAAGAATACCATACTTGGCTAATTTGGTGTCACTCTCTTTGACCTGACCCAACAGATGACCCGGCCTGCCTCAAGCACTGTGGCTGACAAGGTGTCAATCTGATATTGCAGGAACTGCATTTCCAGCCCATCCTCTGTGGCCTCATCTGGCAGGGAAACCTCCTTACAAAGTACTGCAGTGACTGAATTTGGCATCCTGCCGCTTCTCCATGTCCGCAACACTGGCCTTCTGCAGTAGGGGGCCATCAAGGGGGAACTTGTTGGCAATGTAGGACACAGCCGTTCCATAGTACTTTCGGATGCTGTCAAAAAACACGGTTCTGTCCTTTCGGGTCATCTACCCATTCTCTTTGCACTCATTTAAGTACGCCTTTGCACTCTGCCCGATGACAATGTCGTCCCTTGACTTCTGCAACTTTCTGTCATGATAATCCAGAGTGTGCAGACTCTTTGCCTGTGTGATGGCCGTAGGTAACATAAATCGGACCACCAACTTGGTCCAAATACCGACACATCACGAATGAAGCACATGGATTATCGGCTTATCTCTCTGCAGCAGCAAGTTCATAGAGTTGAAAATAGGAATCACTGCTTGCAGGAAAAGACAGTACAGCTTCGTATTCGGATCTGTCATAGCATGGTACACCCTCGCAGCCCTAGCCTTGGCTTTGCTGAGTGGGGTTGGGTTGACCTAGAAAAAAACAACAGAAAACACCACTGAATCAGAATACAAATAATGCACTTCAACAGTTTCAATTATTGGTTAGTCAATAGTGGTAACACACAAAATAAGTTACTAAACTACAGCAGATGTATCCACAAGCAAATATAACAACCAACACCATTGTAAGTGGTGGGCGTAATACGTGGAACAGTGTCATAGCCGGGGCAGTATGTGACAATGACTGCCCGGTAATTGCCATAGTGGCGTGAA
>NW_014577197.1:436510-446307 GCF_000485595.1 Priapulus caudatus | reverse complement strand
TTTATACTGTAATGTACGTGGCGTATGCGCGTACCGACACGCATTTACCGAAACCACGTTTCCAACCATGTGCTCCATTATATCAGGAGTCTGATTATATCCTCATAATATCATATCCCACACAGGGCAAGGGCATTAATAGACACTGCACTGATGTGGTACTTTGTCACTTCCACACATCATACAGCCAACAAAAATTATCATACATCATCCATCATACGTCATACATCATACATCATACAGCCAACAAAAATACGCAAAACTGATTTCATATTTTCGATGAAATGTTTTTGGCCTATAATCAAACTCTAATTGAAGAATGTGTTTAGCAGTCTGACAATATAGTGAAAACGTACCGTTACGACAACTTTAAAAAAACGTACATACAAACAACCATAAACCTACATACATACATAAATACAATGCCAGGTAAGCTTGTGAAACAATTGTATCGGCCTTCATTATTATAAATAGTGTTCCGCTCCGCAAGTAGCTCAATACTGAACATGCACCATACAGGCAAAGTGCTTGAGTATTTCACTATCACTTTGTATATTATGCACTGTGGTTTGAAACTATCGTTTTTAAGTTTCCTTACAACTCTATGCCGACACAGTTTGTTTCACTCACCCATTTTAAGTATTTCCGTCTCGTTCATCTCTTGCGTTCTTGTTCCGTTCGTGTGGCTGCATTCTTCTCTTCCTTCGTCGGAATCTATTCTTCCTTTCTCGTCTTTCTCCTCTCCATTGACAAGCCTTGGCGACGCGGCGGCAGCAACGGTCCTCCTTCTCCACGACTCCGCTAGCGCAGTCTGGCTCCCATCTCATCATCAGAACTCGCTCTTTCCGTCCCTCTCTCCCTCTCTCGCTTTCCGTCATTCTTCCTCTGTTTCGTTGCTGGCCCGTAGATCGATATAGTGTTTCGGCTATACTCTCTCCCATCTCGTCATCGGAACTTTTCAATTATTGGTTAGTCAATAGTGGTAACACACAAAATAAGTTACTAAACTACAGCAGATGTATCCACAAGCAAATATAACAACCAACACCATTATTTGTAAACATTGTAGATATTAGGTAAAAGCTATTGTCATAAATAAATGTATTACAATAAAAAATTTGCAGTGTTTGCAAATTTCTAAAATTTGGGCAGAAGCTTCCGCGCACAAGGCCATTTTTTTCAACCCCCCAGCACTCGAGGCGTCATCGGCCAACTGGTGACATGATGTACAATGCCTCTCCCCTTGCCCCTATGTAAAAAAAAATTGTTAACTAAAGTATTGAGAGAGAGAGAGAGAGAGAGAGAGAGAGAGAGAGAATGCAATGAATACCTCACTAACCTTTTCCACTACTGAAACTAGCTTTGTCCTCTTTGCGCTGCTAGTGGTGCTCTCAGACTCTTGCTGGAAAAACTGCGTCAGTGGATCCCACATCTCCAGCAGCCTGTTAATTGATGTTGCTAGCGACAGCCAGCGGGTGTTTGTGTGTTTTAGGATTTTCAATGTGTCCTTGCCACACACTTCCTGACATTCCCTGAAATTGTTGGTCCTTTTGGGCTTTCCCCATCATTACGTTGGCATTGTCACTACAAAATGCAATACATTTCCTCTACTCCGTGTGTTTCGATACTTTCTCGTTCAATAGGTGGAAAATATTTTCTCCCGTGCTGGCTCGCTCGCAAGCTGGTAGGCTTAGCAGGCCTGTCAAAACTTGTCCTACAGTTTTATCATAGTAGCGTATGACGATCGGATAGAGTTGGTTTTGATAGGCACTGGCACTACTCCCATCAGTGGCAATGCTAAACACACTGTTCTCGATAATCCCGGACATGTTGTGCACACAATATTTCGCCAGTTCATGAATGATGTGAGTCGTCTTGGTCCGTTTACTGGCAAAGGAGCTGGGAACATCACTTTCATGAGCGATGAAAGGTGGTCCTATATGGCGATGGGGAGATTGTGCTCGATTAGAAAATTTGCCATCAGACACTGCCTTTATGATGCTGTTGTTGTCTGTTCCTTCGCGAATAAAAAAGTTCTGTAGAGGGGGACTGGGTGGACGTCGACACTTTTAGATTCTCGCGATGCTTGTTAGACCCGATGTGCGTTGTCACATCAAAATTCCCACTGTGACGCATGGAAAAATCACAACGGCACACTGTACACATAGCGTAATACACACCTTTTCTTGAAGAAACAATACACGGCCATTTTGCCTTATATGTGTCACTAAATTTCTGCTTATTTGCCTGCATTTTCTCCATTTTCGCGAGCTCTCTACACGTGACTACCGAAAAGCTGGCGCCAGATTTTTCAGTGTGTAAATAGGCAGACTTGAACCAAGCGTTTTCATTGGTGGAGAATGAACCAGTTCAATTGAAGCAATCAACGCTCACGTATTATCAGTGAAAAAATTAATTTTACACACACACACGTTCTAAATTGTAGTACATACGCTGCCACGCACATGAAACATTGTATTACGGCGCAAATAGTGGAGTGTCTGCCTGTACGAGCGAGGAGGATCGATTGTTTATACGCAAAGTCTCTTGCGGCTAGGGCCCGCGTAAGGGCCCTGAAAGCTCAGGGTGTTTGAGAAAGCGGCCCGCAAGGCACGTGTGTATGGCTATGCGCATCCATCGACGCTGCGTACGTGCCTGATGGCAGGGGTGGCATTGATTGATCGGTCGCGTATAAGCCGCAGGATAAACAGAGTTACAACCAGGCCGCTTCAAACGGCGTCTGTCAAATATATGCGTTTAAATGAAGCGCGTGTTACTTATAGTGCGCTTTACGAAAACCAATACAGCGCCGATATGTGGTCACATGATTTTTGTGCCAATCATATGCCGATTACGTGAGTCTTTACAACCAGCTACTAAGCCGGTGCCACGAGATTTTTCGCTTGCAAAGTGCTTCGGCAATGTGCGCCAGCAATTGACCCCACATTGCCAGGACAAAAACACGTATTCGGACTAACATTTTTCGGGAAAATGTTCGGCAATTGCGCCAGGCTAATCTCTCTATCCAAAACTATTTTATCTACTAATACATGATTGGTCCTTATATCAAATCACTTTCTAAAACGAGTGACTTGTTTTGCTGTTTAACATATTTTATTCTCTCATATAGCTCATGATTTCAACTCTATAAGCCGGAAATCTAAATCTTATCTTTCTCTTGTTAAATTTTCAGAATGACTCAGCAGTAGACAGTAGAGAAACTAATCGCCTAGTGAACGAAGTGGAACCACATCTTTCGAACTGATTGCTTTTACTTTTTCCGCTTCTCTTGTCCTCTCCTCACCCTCATAGTAACATTTACGTCACGACTGTTTTGAACCTGAGGACAGCATAGTAGACATTAATTGGTGAAGTGTTTTTACAAGGGAAGAAGCAAATCTCAACCGATGTGAGTATCTTGCGAGCCTTACAGGTCGCCCCCGTGCCCAAGAAAAGTGACTATACCATACTCCGTACACAACAAATGGGCGAACACGTTGAAAAAAGAATTCTTTCAGGCGCCATTACTGTTCGATGAATATCCATGGCCTTACAATACAGCCAAAGCCGAAGGCTACACGGGTGTTATGCTCTTGTGGTTATTAGTTTCAAATTCAGAGAACATACAGTGGTGGACATTGGGATGTTAGGAGTTACAGAAAGTTGGCACCTATTGCAACAGTCCATTACACGACTTATGCTAAGGCTGACAGGAAAAGATGGGTTCTAAGTAAGCATGCAAACCTAACAAATCATAAGTTCTACAGCCAGCAAGGTTACGGAATTAATCTGGTTCGACGCTCCTCACAATCAAAAGCGGATGTGCGTAACCATCCTAGACAAAGGCGAAAGAAGATGGTTCTGAAGAAAACACAGCAACTCATGCCGAAGCATTGTTGACACCATTCTATACCCTGCAGCGCGCAGAAAATGCCTCTTAGGGGCAGAGAATTCGGCGAAGATCTGGACAAGAAGACCTCAGGGAAAACGATGGATAACTTGTAACGATGCCGTTACAAGGGCGAGAGATTGCTCTCCCCCTATACGCCGCTGCTGACTCCTAGAATTCCCTGATGGAAGTTCCCACTACTACCCTGCGACGCTTCCGGCTACGATGTCGGAGCAATTCACAGCGAGATTGGTAGAGACCCTGGAGATGTATGAACGTTGGTCCATACGCTGACAACTCCAGTAAATCACGCTAACGTATACCTTGCACCCAGCTTTCGCTGCGATGCAGCATGACACTAAAGCTAGCACAAGCCGCGAAATAAGCGCCCTTATGTAGCGCTGAAGGTTTCAGTCCTGTGACATAGGAGAAGCCCGTCTGTGTTGTTGACGATAGTAAGTGGCGCTGATAACTGGGGTGGATGATGAGCTGGAACTAGGTGAAAACATGGCTGCGCCCATGACAAAGAAAGCGTGTCAACTGTAGCTAACATAAAAATTATGGTTTTGTGACTAATAATCGTCCTATCTTTAACTAGTCTATAAACATAACACGTGGCGACGAGGAGGTCTTTACCCAAATTCGCAAAGTTTGACTCAATTCTGATGGCAATATCGGGCACTAGATGCGACCAAATGCTGCGCAAGAATCAACAGCTAATGACGGCGCTTGACATCAACAGATGTTACTGCGCATGCAGGCGCTTTCCTACACCTATGGGGACCTGAAGTGGACGAAATCTACGATATCATGCGTGCCGGCCGCTACACAGCAGTCGACATTTTTAACAGGCCAGTAAAGACCCTTACGGATATTTCACGCCCAGAACCAACACAGCTTTTGAAGTGTCTATAACCTTTCGTCATGACATCAAATGCCAAACGAAAACGTTGATGCCTACGTTACTAGGCTCCGGGCACTTGCGGAAAACACGTGTGGTTTGCTGAGGCCCGATCGCGAAATCGCAAACCAATCATACTTGCTGGCTCATCGCGTTTTACGGCCGCCGTGCACTTCGCACAGAGAATGGATTTGGCACGACATGATGCAAGGGACATGCTCGAGGGTTTGGAAATCGCTCGACGCCCAAGCTGCGAAGGAGAGTCCGGACGAGTCCAAGGCTTACTGTCGCATCACGTTGTAGACCATGTCATCGCGCTTGTAAAGACGCCATGGAAACCAGCCCGTGGTAACACCGATCGTCATCACGAGATCGACATCGTGGCGATCGCGCGAGACCGCAATCGAAGCCAAAGCTCTCAGCAATCATCACCGATAGTGGCCCACATCCAGTCCACGGTCGACAACGTCCGTAACGTAACCTGTTTCTTCTGTGGTCGCTTCAACATCCTATCAGAAAGGGGATTCCCCGCGCCAGCTACTGACAAAAAAGCGTGCACCGCATGTTGGGAAAGTAGACATTCTGCTATCGTATGTCGATCAAGTGGGTCTCAACGTCTCGCTGGACCAAACCCGCAGGCTCTGTTCATCTGTTCAACTCGCTGATTCTTTTGAGGACGAATATTTCTTCTCGAATTCGAAAGGAATTCGCATACGTCGCAAGTTGGATCGCCAACAGCTAACGCGCACTGTCAAATAGGCCGCAAGAATCTGAATCCAGGTGATCGTGGAACTTTCAGTCTTGTATGATGGTTGATACTGGCGCGTCAGCCAATTTTAAAGATAGCCAAGTCTACAACATGTTTCGCGATCAGTGGTCAAGTCCCGGTGAAACTTGACACACCGTCAACCCCCGTGTCTAGCCTATGGTGAACATAAACCGTTGTCAATTCGTGGAACTTCCACTGCAGATCATTCAGTAATGGCGACTAATCCTTGCCCCCGAGACTTTTCGTTTTCAAGTGAAGGTCACAACCTCCTAAGCGGTTCAAGACGAAACCTGTTGGGCATCCATGCAAATGGCTGGCCCAAATCTAACTCCACCAAGTCTCGATCGACGGAGACAGTTTTGAAGGAGGAAATCGTCAAGAAGTATCTGAAATTGTTCGGTCCAGGCATAGGTTAAAGTGAAGGATCTAACAGTCCAAGCTACACATCGATCGCTCCGTACACCTCGACAGCAAAAGCATCGCCGCATTCCCGTTTCATGTACGCGGGAAAGTTGCGGAAGAAATCAAGCGTTTTGGAAGAACTTGACATTATCGAAACCGTTGAAGCGGCCGACCCCTTGGGTTAGTCAATCGTACCTGTCCGAAGAAAAATGGTAACATTCGCGTGTGTGTAGACATGTGAGCAGCGAATCAAGCGATTTCGCGCGAAAGACACTTATGCCTACCATAGATGATGTCATCGCTGACTTAAATGGATGCACTGTTTTTAGCACATTCGACTTGAGCAACGCATATCATCAACTGGAACTGTCGGCCGAGAGTAGATACATCACTACGTTCAGCACTCATGTTGCGACTCCGACGTTACAAACGTCTCTTCTTTGGAGTGAACGCCGCTCCGGAGATATTTCAGAATGTAGTCGCTAGCTTCTTCACGATCTGCCAGGTTGTAGGAACATTCAGATGATGTAATCGTTGGAGGGAAGGATACCCAGGAACATGGACGCATGTCTTCACGAAGCACTCCGGAAACTGGAAGCCAATGGGATCCGCCTCAACTTGCCAAATGCCATTTCCGCGTTCCTAAGGTAAAATTCTACGGCCATATCTTCAGTAGCAAGGGAATTCACCCTGACCCGTTCAAAACTCGATGCAGTTACCAATTCGCTGCCGCCGCAGAATGCCACTGAACTCAGATCGCTATTGGGGATGACCCAGTACTTGTCACGTTTCATTGAAGGATACGCATCAATCACCGGTCCTCTGAGAAAGGCTAACGCAACAACGAGTCGAATGGACATGGGTGAAGAACAAGAGACTGCTCTCACTAGGTTGAAAGAAGCCCTCAAAGGAGCATCAGTAGTTACGTATTTCGATCCAAGAAAGGACACCGAGCTCGCAGTTGACGCCAGTCCTAAGGGTCTCGGAGCAATCCTATCGCAGGACACCAGAGTCGTGAGTTATGGCAGTAGAGCGTTACCGACGTAGAATCGAGATACTCGCAGACAGAACGTGAGATGCTAGCAGTTTGTGTGGCCAGTGGAACATTATCACTTGTACTTATACGGAGCAAAGTTTGTATCTAACACTGATCACAAACCATTACTCGGAATCTTCAGCAGTTACAAGCAAGCATCTGCTCGAATGGAACGTTGGCGTCTCAGACTTATGCCGTACGACTACACGCTCAAGTATCGGCCAGGCCGAGATGAACAAAACCCAGCTGATTTTATCAGTCGCCCATCCTGTTGGAAAGCGGCCTACAGTTTCTGAAGCTGAAGAGTACATCAACTTTGTAGGCGGAATGCAGTCCAAAGTCTATGTCTATCGAAAGCATCGCTGAAGCCACATCCGCTGATCCTGTACTCGTCAAAGTTAGGAAAGCTATACGAGATGGAAAGTGGAATGATGCAGACCTACAACCGTACAGGAAGATACGGGACGAATTCGCAAGCAGTGATGGTATCATACTCCGTGGAACCAGAATCGTAGTACCCGAATCTTTGTGCGACAGGGTAGTACAACTCGCTCATATCGGACACCAGGGAATCGTACGTACGAAAGCCCTGTGCGAGAGAAAGTTGGTTTCCAGGGATTGATCGAATGGTGAAGACATGATTGCTCGCTGCATTCCATCGTCAAGCTGTAACTCGGAAGCAGAACACGCCAGAACTCTCATCATGTCACCGCTCCCAGCCGAACCTTGGGCTGAAGTGTCTGTGGACTTCAATGGACCTCTACCATCAAGTGAGATGCTACTTGTTGTAACTGATGACTATAGTCGCTCTCCCGGAAGTCCGAAATAGTCTCGTCCACTGCTGCAAGACTGTCATACCAAAGCTCGATGGTATTTTTCTCACGCCAGGGAATACCTGAAGTCGTCAAGTCCGACAATGGACCTTCGTTCCAAGGTCAAGATTCCGCAAGCTTCGCAGCCGACCTTGGATTCAAACATCGGAAAGTCACCCATTGTGGCCTCAAGCCAATGGTGTGTTGAAAGGTTCATGGCACTCTGCTGAAAATCGTACGCATCGCGAATCTTGAAGGAAAGAATTGGGAAACAGGAACTTTTCGCGTTTCCTAAGACAAATACCGCGCGACGCCACATGCCACTACTGGAGTTCCGCCAGCCGAAGCGCTGTATGGTAGACGGTTTCGTGTACAACTACCACAGCTACCTGCCAGAGTGTTGCCTGACATGCCAGATATTCGACAGAAGATCAAGGAGAGAGACGCTCACCAGAAAGAAAGAATGAAGGAATACGCTGACAACAGACGGAATGCAAAGGGAAATGAGATCCAGCCAGGAGACACCGTCTTAGTCAAACAGCAACGTACCAATAAGTTGTCTCCGCACTTCGATCCTAAACCGCTGACCGTGGAGAGTCGTAAAGCTCTATTATAACCGCGTCGAACGAGAATAAGCGCATCACACGACGAACACAGCGTTCTTCAAGCCGATACCGCAGCTTATCCGCCGAGAGATCATCGACGACGATGATGACGACGTGATTGGAGATCCGCCAATTCGCGCTCCACCAGGACACGTGATGGACCTCCTAAGATCTTGTCTTCGACAACCGCAAGTTCGTCGTTCAACGAGAGAACGGAAACTTCCGGTCCGCTTCAAGGATGTATACATATACGCATAGTGTGTTGTGCCAGAACTGTAGACAGGGTTGATGTGCTAGTGACTTCTCACCTAGCTACTGCGCTTGCTCTCATACGCCTTCGAAGTATCTAAGTTTACCGCCTAATCTATATTCTGTAGATCTTCGTGTACGAGTAATTTAGACTGTTCACTCTTTGCATAGTTCCATGCAAGTTATTTGTAGTCGTTTATTTCGCGTTATTTGAACTCGATTACTTCGCGCTAGTTGAACGGTTACTTCGCGTTACATACTGTGTAACTTCTACTTAATTCTTAGATCATCACCGGGCATATCCCAAGTTACAGTCAGAAGTCATAAAAGTTAGACTGTCGTTCATCCAAGGAGGAAAGGGATGTAGTGTTGACGATAGTAGAGTGGCGCTGACTACTGGGGTGGTGAGAGCTGGAACTAGGGGTGAAAACATGGCTGCGCCCATGACAAGAAGCGTGTCAACTGAGTAACAATAAAATTATGTTTTGTGACTAATAATCGTCTATCTTTAACTAGTCTATAAACATAACACCGTCGATTTTTTTTTAACCCCACGTTGGCAGCCTTACTATACCGTGGTCGACAAATTTTCTCGACTGCCACTTAGTAGTAAGGCGCAAGGCCAAACACGTACTTGCGAGTACATGTGTGTAATCTTCTACCGCGCATACCCATTCTTGGCATGGGATGTGCATAGAACCGTGCTTACGGGTTGAAATGCCAAACGTCACCGACAATGCGTCAGGGCGCTGGTTGACACAGGGCCTCTCAGTCGCCGCCCCACAACGGCCTGACGACCAATGCGTCAGGGCCTCTTTCGTCGAAACCCCACGACGACACGCATGCAGCCAGTGAAGCACAGATAGCTGTGATGCAGACGAGTTGTTGCCACTCGCGCAATATAGCTGACTGCGCTAAAGGGCAAAGTATACACGGCGTGCATGTAATGACGCCAACCTACGCGTCATTTGATTAGCGGTATGCATCTCAAATTCATGATGCACACTCCTACATCTATAAGTCGCCAATTAGTTAATCTACACCGGCTTAAGGATAGTTTTATGGCCCCGACGATGCGCAGCGTGTACACCGCTAACACTAGTTATATTAGTAGTGGATAATCGTATTAGCATG
>NW_014577197.1:433670-436485 GCF_000485595.1 Priapulus caudatus | reverse complement strand
TGCGGCTTTACTGCTGGACCGATCAATCAATGCCACCCCTGCCATCAGGCACGTACGCAGCGTCGATGGATCGCATAGCCATACACACGTGCCTTGCGGGCCGCCTTTCTCAAACACCCTGAGCTTTCAGGCCCTACGCGCGGCCCTAGCCGCAAGAGAACTTTGCGTAATAACAATCGATCCTCCTCGCTCGTACAGGCAGACACTCCACTATTTGCGCCCGTAATACAATGTTTCATGTGCGTGGCAGCGTATGTACTACAATTAGAACGATATCCCGGATAAACAGAGTTACAACCAGGCCGCTTCAAACGGCGTCTGTCAAATATATGCGTTTAAATGAAGCGCGTGTTACTTATAGTGCGCTTTACGAACATGCTAATACGATTATCGCTACTAATTAACTAGTGTTAGCAGTGTACACGCTGCGCATCGTCGGGGCCATAAAACTATCCTTAAGCCGGTGTAGATTAACTAATTGGCGACTTATAGAGTAGGAGTGTGCATCATGAAATTTGAGATGCATACCGCTAATCAAATGACCGTAGGTTGGCGTCATTACATGCACGCCGTGTATACTTTGCCCTTTAGCGCAGTCAGCTATATTGCGCGAGTGGCAACAACTCGTCTGCATCACAGCTATCTGTGCTTCACTGGCTGCATGCGTGTCGTCGGGGGGGTTTCGACGAAAGAGGCCCTGACGCATTGGTCGTCAGGCCGTTGTGGGGCGGCGACGTAAGAGGCCCTGTGTCAACCAGCGTCCCTGACGCATTGATCGTGACGTTTGGCATTTCAACCCGTAAGCACGGTTCTATGCACATCCCATGCCAAGAATGGGTATGCGGGTAGAAGATTACACACATGTACCTCGCAAGTACGTGTTTGGCCTTGCGCCTTACTACTAAGTGGCAGTCGAGAAAATTTGTCGACCACGGTATAGTAAGGCTGCCAACGTGGGGTTAAAAAAAATCGACGGGGTCTCCTATGTCACAGGACTGAACCCTCATGCGCCTACCATAAGGGCGCTTATTTCGCGCTTGTGCTACTTTAGTGTCATGCTGCATCGCAGCGAAAGCTGGGTGCAAGCGTATAGTAGCGTGATTTACTGGATTGTCAGCGTATGACAATCGTCATACGATCTCCAGGTCTCTACCATCTGCGTGTGAATTGCTCCGACATCGTAGCCGGAAGCGTCGCAGGGTAGCTAGTGGGAACTTCCATCAGGGAATTCTAGGAGCGTCAGCAGCGGCATAGGGGGAGAGCAACTCTCGCCCTTGTAACGGCATCGTTACATAAAGTATCCATCGTTTTCCTGAGGTTCTTCTTGTCCAAGTCTTCCCGAATCTCTGACCCCTAAGAGCAATATTCTGCCGCGCGCAGGTAAGAATGGTGTCAACAATGCTTCGCATGATTGCTGTGTTTTTCTCAACCATCTCTTTTCGTCCTTTGTCTAGGATGGTACGCACATCGCTTTTTGATTGTGCAGGAGCTCGAACAAGAAATTCCGTAACCTTGCTGGCTGAGAACTTATGATAGTTAGTATTTGCATGCTTACTTAGAACTCCATCTTTTCCTGTCAGCTTAGCATAAGTCTGTAATGGCTTTGCAACTAGAGTGCCAACTTTCTGTACTCCTACATCCCAATGTCCACCACATGATGTCTCTAATTTGAACAATACACACCAAGAGCACCTAACACCCGTGTAGCCTTCGGCTTTGCTGTATGTAAGCCATGGATATTCATCAAAGTAATGGCTGCCTAAGAATCTTTTTTCAACGTTTCCGCATTTGTTGTGTACGGAGTATGGTAAGTCACTTTTCTTGGGCACGGGGCGACCCTGTAAGGCTCGCAAGATATCACCATCGGTGAGATTTCCCTTTAAAAACACTTCACCAATTATGTCTACATCTGCCTCAGGTTCAAAAGTCTGACGTAATTTACTTGAGGAAGAACCAGCTATGCAATCCTGACAAGATGTGGTTCCACCTTCTTCACTAGGCGAATTAGTTTCTCTACTTTCTACTGCTGAGTCATCTGAAATTTAACAGAGAAAAGAATAAGATTTAGAATTTCCGGTAGAGTTGAATCATGATGCTAATGAGAGAAAAAATAGTTTAACAGCCAACACAGTCACTCGTTTTAGAAGTGATTTGACTATAAAGGACCAATCATGGTATTAAGTAGATAAATAGTTTGATAGAGAGAGTTAAGCCTGGCGCACATTGCCGAACATTTTCCCGAAAAAATGTTAGTCCGAATAAGTGTTTTTGTCTGGCAATGTGCGGGTGGACAATTGCTGAGCGCACATTGCCGAACATTTTCCCGAAAAAATGTTAGTCCGAATAAGTGTTTTTGTCTGGCAATGTGCGGGTGGACAATTGCTGAGCGCACATTGCCGAACATTTTCCCGAAAAAATGTTAGTCCGAATAAGTGTTTTTGTCTGGCAATGTGCGGGTGGACAATTGCTGAGCGCACATTGCCGAACATTTTCCCGAAAAAATGTTAGTCCGAATAAGTGTTTTTGTCTGGCAATGTGCGGGTGGACAATTGCTGAGCGCACATTAGTTATGTTTATCAAGCGGCCTATTGGAATCCAATATGGCGGACACCTGATGTTCATAATAATGGTTTCACTGAATTCCTTGACCCTAAAAATGGGGGTTAGCCACTAAAATACATTTCTATCTGCCTTAGCTTGAAGATATAGGCAAAAGTATGTCCAGCCTGGCGGCCATATCGAAATTCAAAATGGCGGCCACGCAGGGGCGTTTCAGAGTTGGGTCCTAATCGAAAAATGACCCACTCAGAGGTCT
>NW_014577197.1:429359-432828 GCF_000485595.1 Priapulus caudatus | reverse complement strand
TTGTAATCAATTGTGAATGAACGTCAGGTGTCCGCCATATTAGATTCCAAGATGGCCGCTGTGATAAACATAATTGACTATAACTTCGAAACTAAGGCAGATAGGAAGGCAATTCCAGTGGCCTACCCGCAATTTCAGGGTCAAGGAATTCAGTGAAACTATTATTATGAACGTCAGGATTCTGCCATATTGGATTCCAAGATGGCTAGCTGTCATACCTACACAATGCAACAGGTTTTAGTGTATAATGTATGATAACATTATCAATTAAACAATTCATTAATAATGTAAACTTATCCTTATGGAATTCTCATAGCATGTTTGAAGGATGAGGCATCAAGAGCAACTTGGATGCATAAGTAATCTTTTTTATTAGCATCCCATAGATTTTTATGGAAATGTCACCTCAACATCGACAACAAACAACAAACAAGATGACTGCCCTCTATTCTTGTTTAAAGTGGTATGCACTTGTACCTCACAGTTTAGTTTTCATAACATTGTCCGTCACAGGTGCATAGTGACGTGCACTGGAGGCTGGCCCTGTAACATTTGCAGTTTCCTGCGCAGGTCTTCTTGCACTTGCAGCTGATTAGCTCGTAGCAAGCCTTGGCTGCTTCAGGAAGTAAGGTCCATATCACCTGCCATAGTCCATCACGCCTTTCCCAACCCCAGTCAGCTGGCAATGGAACATCTGGGTTGGTGACTAAGGATTGACCCCATATGTGGCCTGCTTGGAATGCAGCTCTCTTTGTGTGTTCCAATAGAGCTGCCGCCGTAGGAGGGATATTTTCTATCTCCCTTGACTTCTTGGAGAACAGGTAGCGTCTTGCGGTATCTACGCCTTGAAGCTCACTGGTGCGGTCATAAAACAAGACGACGAATCGCTCCAGTATGTCCATGACAGTCTTCGGTACGTCAGCAGGTTGCGAACACAGTGCTTGGAATGCGTCTGTAGCATCAGGGTATGCCTGCCATGCCTGCCAAGCAGTCTTCTTTCCACGGTTTGAGAAGAAGGACATGTATCACAGCCTGTAAATGCATGAAAAAATGCCAGTGCCTGTGACTTCTCTGGCCCAATACTGCCGACTATCTGGTGTACCGCTATATGTCTGTAGTTCTTACCAGTTCCGAAGGCAACCCATAATTCATCCAGACCAATTTCCAAGAATTTAGTAACAGCTATGTCCACCACAACAGTGCGAATCATCACTTTTGTATGTCCCTGACAAGCCATGTCATTAACATAGACAAAAATCCTCGAGTCTGCTTCTTCATGTGAGCAAGAACAAAGCATTGAAGTTACAGCATCTTTGAATGAGCACACAACTTGATCGCCCAGCGTGCTTATGATTGCCTTGTCATCTTCAGTTTCATGATCCTCACATTTCTGGGCAAGGAACTGGAACAAATCCTGTTTGTTGTCATTGTTTCGAAGGAAGCCTGGCCACTTGCCTGGAATTCTCGTGGCTGAAGTTACACGACGTCTGATACCACTGTAATTGCTCGCGAACCACCCACTTCCAAAGAATGCTAACAACACCGTTTTATATCAGTACGAAATATTGACATTGTGTCTTAATAATTACCTCGTGCGGCATTATGGGGTTCGGAGAATTATCGATAAATTTTATAGTATCGTAGAACAAATGAAAACCATGGCACAAGCCAGGTGCGCCATGCTGTTCCCGCCGAGAATCGTACGGCGCAAGAATTCTCACGGCTCGTCATCTCAAATACCCGACACACTCACATTTCAGATTACCCTAACTATACAAATACAAAAGGTTAACGAACTATACTATAATCAGTTCTTAGTAACTCGCACAGTAATTCGTGTGTGACGATTAGCAAGGAACTACTTTACGTCGCAGGACCTTTCCTTTCGACAAACCGAAGTGTTCTTAGGCAAAATCAATTAAACAAGTGCACAGTGACGAGTCTGAGCAATACAAAATGGTCTGAGACAACGTATACACTGATACTAGCGCCAAAAAAGGTAAATAAACACTGAATGCCATCGTAATAAACACACACACAGGGAATATACACACACGAGTTATAAGCATACCCAGAGTAATAAAACAACATTCACACGCAGATACACGCGATGTGCTCTCTTTCACAGTGACACTTACAAACCACAACTCGTTCCTCCCTTGTTGCGTTTTTCAAACTGTCTGAATAACTCAGCCCCCCGGCATGGTCGCTTCATTCTCTCAATTGGGCCCCCCCACTTTGAAAACCGTGGGCGCCGCCCCTGCACTTCAACCTAAACCTAAACAATTCAAAAAAAGTTACTACCCTAATATCTTCCTAACTCAACCCAACAAGAGAAACGTCTTTCTGTCCGATTAAACAACCCACAATCAATACACAAACATAACAACAATCAAAATACATAAGAAAACACATATGAAGCGTAGAAAACAAGTAACGATAAAGTTCGATCACAATACAAGTCAGAAACTCAACACATTTGGCAGTAAACATTTTGATATCGCTGCAATTACTCACACTCTTGCGTCTTTTTTTATACTGTAATGTACGTGGCGTATAGTTTACCGCAACGCACGTTTCCAACCATGTGCTCCATTATATCAGGAGTCTGATTATATCCTCATAATATCATATCCCACACAGGGCAGAGCGGCATTAATAGACACTGCACTGATGTGGTACTTGTCACTTCCACACATCATACAGCCAACAAAAATTATCATACATCATCCATCATACGTCATACATCATACATTCATACACCACAAAAATACGCAATAACTGATTTCCATATTTTCGATGAAATGTTTTGGCCTATTAATCAAACTCTAATTGAAGAATGTGTTTAGCAGTTCTGACAATATAGTGAAAACGTACCGTTACGGCAACTTTAAAAAACGTAAACATACAACAACATAAACCTACATACATACATAAATACAATGCCAGGTAAGCTTGTGAAACAACTGTATCGGCTTCATTATTATAAATAGTTTCCGCTCCGCAAGTAGCTCAATACTGAACATGCACCATACAGGCAAAGTGCTTGGAGTATTTCACTATCACTTGTATATTTATGCACTGTGGTTTGAAACTATAGTTTTTAAGTTTCCTTACAACTCTATGCCGACACAGTTTGTTTCACTCACCCATTTTAAGTATTTCCGTCTCGTTCATCTCGTTCTTTCGCTTCCGTTCGTGTGACTGCATTCTTCTCTTCCTTCGTCGGAATCTATTCTTCTTTCTCGTCTTTCTCCTCTCCATTGACAAGCCTTGGCGACGCGCGGCAGCAACGGTCCTCCTTCCCACGACTCCCGCTAGCGCAGTCTGGCTCCCATCTCATCATCAGAACTCGCTCTTCCGTCCTCCTCCCTCTCTCCCTCTCTCGCTTTCCGTCATTCTTCCTCTGTTTGTTGCTGGCCCGTAGATCGATAATAGTGTTTCGGCTATTGACTCTCTCCCATCTGCG
>NW_014577197.1:426642-429334 GCF_000485595.1 Priapulus caudatus | reverse complement strand
GCACCACGTTTACTTTCTTTAATCTTTATTGTTGACGATCTCGTTGCTATGGTGTCCGTAAAAACTGGCAAAATCACACAATAACGACAATATGCTCTAAATTTCGAAACGTGCCTTGCAAATATAAGTAGACAAATATATGTCAACTGTAAACCGTGAAACAGTACGATTGATGACCTGAAGCGCTCTATGCATGGTTAACGTCAAGCAGTGTCAGCTAGCCGGCAATGTACATTGAATGCTCAAACTACAACATATTTGGCAGAAAGCAATTCGACAGTCATTGAAACCTACATATACTAGCGTAATAGACATTGGTCTTAATAATTACCTCGTGCGGCATTATGGGGTTCGGAGAATTATCGATAAATTTTATAGTATCGTAGAACAAATGAAAACCATGGCACAAGCCAGGTGCGCCATGCTGTTCCCGCGCCGAGAATCCGTACGCGGCGCAAGAATATCACGGCTCGTCATCTCAAATACCCGACACACTCACATTTCAGATTACCCTAACTATACAAATACAAAATTAACGAACTATACTATAATCAGTTCTTAGTAACTCGCACAGTAATTCGTGTGTGACGATTAGCAAGGAACTACTTTACGTCGCAGACCTTTCCTTCGACAAACCGGAAGTGTTCTTAGGCAAATGCATGTAAACAAGTGCACAGTGACGAGTCTGAGCAATACAAAATGGTCTGAGACAACGTATACACTGATACTAGCGCCAAAAAAGGTAAATAAACACTGAATGCCATCGTAATAAACACACACACAGGGAATATATACAACACACGAGTTATAAGCATAACCCAGAGTAATAAAACAACATTCACACGCAGATACAACGCCGATGTGCTCATCTTTCACAGTGACCACTACCATCATCGGAACTCGCTCTTTCCGTCCTTCTCTCCCTCTCTCGCTCTCCGTCATTCTTCCTCTGTTTCGTTGCTGGCCCGTAGATCCATATAATAAAGTAACTTTCGTTGTGTCTGCAAAGGGATACCCAGGTTTTGGACTGTCACGGCAACCAAAATGTAAACAGGAATGATGATATAAATTCAAACTTGTTGTAGTAACCGGAAAAATCTTTAATATCTTACACAGTGTAGAACATCGCACAAAGAGACAAAGAACGCGCACACGCACATACGCGCGTGTTCCTCCTTCCGCGACCAAAACCAGACTCCCCGACTCCTACATCCCTGTCCTATATATTCCCCTCAACTCTTACATCCTGAACGCACATGTACCCGTTCTCCCAGACCGCGTCCTACCCCATTTCACAATGACCCTAGAAACTGCCTAACTTAAAACCCGCTCATCCAACTCCTTGTAACATCAATGCAGCCGCCCAATATGCGCGACGCTGCGTCTACGCAGACTAACTGGTCACCAAACAACCCTAGTCTATAGCCTCGCTGACTACTTCATGTAACACGTGCAAAACAAATGTTACAACTGCAGATTAATCAAAATCTTGGTAGGGGGGGCTGTGTAATCATGAATGGTCACAGAGATCCAAAGGGCAAAGTGAGGGATCTCTAGCCGTCTATCTGGAATATCAAGCCGTGAATGTTGTTCGCGATACGCCCGTGTTTCGTCAGAATGCAGTTGCTTGTTTACGTCGCGTTTTTCACCATCGTGTGGACGACGGCGTCTGTGCGTGCGGGTCCTATCGTCACGACTACACTGGGCAGAGTAGAAGGAATTACAAGTCGTGCACACGATGGTACACCAGTGGATGTGTTCAGGGGAATACCATACGCTCTTCCACCAGTTGGAGACCTCAGATGGAAGGTAGAGCTTGCTCTTGATACATGGAACTAGCAAAAGGAGTTTGCATCGCATCTTGTTTTATATATTTTATTATTTATGTGTAATAGTCGAGGGCGGTATGGTCAGAATAGAGGTTGAGACTTGCGCAATCGTTCGCACTATTTACATACAGATATTTTTAATTAATTATACAAGGTTAAAACAGTCCTGTTACTGCTCTACTGGGACGGTCTCGTACATGCTGGCTCTTCCATGATTTATGAAGGAAATTGTGTCTGTAACACCGAAGCCTATTATTGCAGGCCCCTTCTCCAGCCGAGCCATGGAACGGTGTCTTCGATGCATCACAGTTTGGTGCCGCCTGCCTTCAACTGGACAGTAATACACTTGAGATCCCGTCATATGGCACATACAGCGAGGACTGCCTCACTCTGAACGTGTACTCCCCTGATGTTAGTACAAGAAACAGGCGAATCCAGTCTAATCGACCTCGGTGGATGCAGTGTAACAACCCGATTTCCTTCGTTCCTTCGTTTTATTCCTAGAAATGTGCGAGACCTCAAATAAACGAATTCAAATCGTGCTGTGGCGGGATACAAATCGCGGTTGGTTGCTTGCATTTATTTATCAACTGACTGTATCTGTGGCAGGTTTCGACGATGGCGAAAACATTTCCAGTGATGGTGTGGATCCATGGCGGTGGTTTCAAAACAGGAACTGGGTCAGAGGCCATGTATGAAGCGGAGGAGCTGGTGAGGAAGGATGTCATAGTTGTCACCTGCAATTACCGACTCAGCGCCTTAGGTAGTCTTAATAATTATATAGTCTATGTTTTAACATTCCCTCACTCTTTCTCTTTCCTCGGCGTTATACTCCGCCCCTTTTTATCTGTTGATATTCTGTT
>NW_014577197.1:425390-426632 GCF_000485595.1 Priapulus caudatus | reverse complement strand
CATGTAGTAGTATATATGCGTGTATACATAAACTACATGTGATTTCAGATGATTATATGCTCGGGATTGCAATAATTGTAGATCCGGCCTGTGCATAACGAAAATGTGTGCTTGAAAAAAATAATGATCGGAAAAATTATTGGTCCGGCCATGGCCGGACTGGCCGGACCGGCTCCGCCGGCCCTGGGATTAAACTATTTTGTGTCTTGGCAACAACTTGACGTCAAATGAATGTTATTTACAATGACATCGACTGTTATTATAACCATATTTGACAGGTGCGTGACATTTGCAGGTTTATTTCACCGCGCAATCACTCAGAGCGGTAGCTCACTCGCCTCTTGGTCGGTGGAGCAAGCACCACTTGCTGTGACCCTGTATGTAGCAGAGCTGGTCAACTGTCCGTCAGCAAATAGCAGTGACCTGGAGGCACACAGGGACATGATGGATTGTTTGCGTCAAGTCAATGCAAGCGAGCTGATGATGGTAATTACTTGCGATCAACATAGAAGAGTCAATTTAAATTACGTACCACGTGGCACAGAAACCCGATTTCACTGACATCCATTAATATGTGCAGTGGTAGCTTTCCTCTGTTCGTCCACATCTATTGTCTTTGCTTTACAGGCTCAAAAATATATCGAAAATTGGAGTCCAACTGTTGATGGGAAATTCCTCCCCAATATGCCCCTAGACCTGCTCACATCAGGGCAATACGCTAAGGACGTCCAGCTGATAATAGGCACAACGAAGGATGAAGGAATCGCTTTCGTGTAAATGAACGGTTCTCGTTTCATATGTGTTACACACGTTCTGTATATATATAGTACTGTATGACTTGCACTTTGTAACTATGAGAAAACTCAAGGGAAAACTCAATTCCAATGCATCGCTGCATGCTATGCAATATGCATTTTACAATCATCTCGTTGCGAACAGTGATAATTGATTATGCATTAATTTCTCGCCACAGTCCGACGTTCGCGGGCGTCGGGATTCTTAATCTGACTTACGAAATCCTTGTGGAGGAACTGATACCTGTGCTGTTAGAGGCTGCAATATACTCAGATCCTACAGGAGTGTTGGCAGAATCCGTCCTGTTTGAGTATACGAATTGGGATGATCCCAGAGGAAAGGGTCACCTTAACGACATCTCTCCAAACTCCAACATCACAAACAAGGAGGGCGAGTGGAACACGATACAGTCTGCATCCGAGGTGCGAGAGCCCAGTAGGATAAATC
>NW_014577197.1:419369-425365 GCF_000485595.1 Priapulus caudatus | reverse complement strand
TGTGTCCTGCCTCAGCGTCACCGCAATATGTCTGTATCATTAGATCTAAAAAATAACATTCTTGTACAGCTGCTATCGTCCAAAAAAATAGCTGATGTTCCACTTTTGTGATAAAGCATGAAACTTTGCACAATTCTTCTAACCTGAACACAATTTGTTGATATGGATCCAGTAGGTAGCTCTGGGACTCTGAGATCTGCGCCATGCGTCCTAAAATCGCGACATGGAAACCGAGCTCGAAAATTTAATTGCTTAATAAACAGGCCTTAGAGTACAAAAAATAAAACTGGAAACTGATTATTATAGTCTGCGATTATGGTGGTATTCTGTGCTAGGAAAATGTTGAAGATATGATGCACGTGACCTTTCTTACAGTTTTACGATTCTCTGCTATGAGGACTGCACCTGGTGGGAATGTCAAAACATAGATTACATTAGGCGGGCGGTATCGTGCTCTTCTGGATGGGTGGGGTGTGGGCAGGCGTGTCGTGGAAGAGGAAGCAGTGGAAAGGTTTGCCGCGTGAGGGTTTGTGATGTATGATGCCGGGATGGTTCAAAAATTGCGGGAAAAACACGATGTCACTCCAACGGTTTCCGGCGGCCAAATAGAATCAAAATGTAAAAGGCTGCCGAAAACTGTTTTTGGCCCATAAATCAGCTGTACACGTGCCTTCGATTTACAATGATGCTTGGTGCCCTTATACTATGTTTTTGAAGTCAAGTAATTGCAATTCAAACGCATGTTCAAATATCATAAGATATATTCTTCCGGCCAAGAAATGTTGGCAAATTTCAAAATTGCCGCCACAAACCCAGTTTTGCCCATAAATCAGCTCGGGTAAGTGCCCAAGTACCATGATCTTGTCTCATACATGTGTTTTTGAGGTCTCAATGCACCCCATAGAACGGCGTATTAGAACACATGTTCGATCTATCATAGACATCTTCCCGCCAAAAAAATCAAATCCCAAAATGGCTGCCCCAGACAAACGCATTTCTTTGCCATTAAATGGCTATACGTGCCACGGTTACCAGGATCTAGGTATCATATACCTTGTTTTTATTTTTATGTCAAGCGAACCCGATTGGGAAACATTGAAATTATCCTACATACATCTTTCAAATTAAAACGAAATACAAGATAAAATGGTTTTTAGATCAAAGAACTCGGTAGAACCACGTGAAAAATTATGATGAAAACTAAAAAGAATGCCATCTTACTTCAGTTCATCAATTTCTGTTTACACTTTGTAAGGTACACCTGCGTGCCCGCCAAAACGTCGTTCCATCAGATTTCATGAAGACACAGTGCACGCATAGAAGGCACGCGGGTGAGTGCCGTGTAAAGCAATCCAATCGGGTGTGTCATGTATTAATTAAATGATCCATGGATGTATCCATATGCTGCCAGATTCTGCTTGCTTATTCTCTTGTTACACTGTCCTGGAACAGAAGCACAACTGTGTACACTCAAGATTTGCCTATGCACACTTGCCTCTTCTTTGTACATAGACTTTTGCATCCAATTTTTTAACCAGTTCATGACTAGCTATTGGCTGCCCTCTTGAGAGTGCCGTCAGCATAGAAGTCGTCATGGGGAAATTATCTGTCCTCTCTCCCAGCCCCAGTAAATCTGGCCGATGGAACTTCATGGCTCTCATAAGTTGACTGTCCCCAGATGTGGCCCTGCCCTCTAAACGCCCTTTTCACATGCTGTTCCAGGGCACACATAATGGTTAGAGGAATGTGTTTCCATTTCTTACGGTTTTGACGTGAACAACTGCCGCTTCCTGGCTGTCATGTACATGCTGAAGTGCTGATGTTCGCTAGCATACTAAGAGAACAACATTATCTCTCTATTTGCTTCCACGTCGTTTTGGGGATACCTGGCTTGGAGCATGGGATAACCGAGCAGAATATCTGGTTTGAGATTGAGGCATACTGGCCACCAATCAGGCCAAGCTGCTTCTCTTTCCAATTTCATGAGGAATGCAGAACAGTATCCATCCTGATATTGGGCCTGGAGAATAGAAGACCGCCATGATGCCATCGTTGCCTAATTCGCTGCATTAGGTGGCACTGATGTTTAACGTAGTTTAGATCCATTGACAATGCTATCAATATTTCCCAGTTCTGTAAAACACTTGACACTGGCAATTGCGGTAACACCACATCAGTATCATGCCATGTAATCAATCAAGCTGGTAACCCATGCATGGAAGAATGGCGAAGCATGAAACAGAGCGTGTGTTCTGCTTCTTCGTGAGTGTCAGAACAAATCTGACAGGTTAAGCTATGGGGCAGATGATACAGCCATTCTGGCAATTTTTGGAGATCACTAGCTTCTGCTGGAGGAGGTTGAACTCTTCGTATTGCATGGCTAGAAGTTGGAACAGGCTGTCTTTGTTTCCATCACAGCGAAGCGAAGTTCTCAGCTTACAGAATCTTGGTGTTATTGGTCCACCCGGAGATGATTACCGAGATCTACGGTTCTGTCGTCTTGTGTGCCTTAGCTGTCCTCCCTGTCATGACATCCAGACAAACATCTACGTAAACAACGTTCTTGCTAGGCATGTGTTCTATATAGGGCAAGAACACCATTGTGAATTAGTTATCCCCAATGTGTATGGAACTACTTCTTGACTTCAGACGACAGCGATGAGCAGTGGATGCAATTATTAATAGATGGGAAGCCGTGTGGTCCAGATTGCTCCCAACCCAAACGCCGTTAGCACTTTGACGGTACTTCAACTCCATATTTCCGCCTTTACATCCTAGGCACTGAAGAAAGCGCAATATGAGTGCTCTTGCCGCCGTGCTACTCACGAGAAGCTGATTCCCGGCAGAGTTCATGCACTCCATTCTAGCGCACATGGCCCATCGACGAATAAGATCCGAAGTAACAATACTGATGGTTGTTGTGCTGGCCGTATTCCATTGCCTCCAGTTCTCCGTTATGATGAGCTGTTGGATATCATATGGTTCTTCCAAGCAAGTCCGTAACCTGTCCATCGCTACCATAGCTACATCCCTGGTCGAGGAGAAGCGCCGGTGTGTTACCGATGGTTGCATGGTGGATTAAATATTGCGTGTGATACGGTTTCATATTTCTGCGTGGAGAGAAAATTAGACGGCAGTGGACGTAATGGAACGTGTTCCCAGAGCTCACCCCTGCTTCTTAAAGCACTGCTGTATTACTGCCAGGATGTTGCATGATACCAGATTGGATGTCATTGAGCGATTTGTGGTACTCATCATATGACCGCCACGAGCAGCCTCAGGTAAATGTCAACGAAGTCCAGGAAGATCTTTTCTCAAAAAGGTGCCGATCCTCGACAACATTCCTTCCACTTCAAGATCCTTAGTACAGATGCATAGAGAGCGTCTTCCATTTCCAGGTGGTTATGTATGGGCCAGGACCCTGTTAAGAAGCCACGTTACCGGTGCCTCAGCATTGAGGATGGCAGCTTGAAAGTGGTCGTCTGGGGTGCCTTACTGCAGACGACCTCTCGCAGCCAAGGACTCCTGCCTATCGAACTCATTCGATGTGGATGCAAAGCTGGTTGTTGAGGGACGCTGCAAATTGCCAGAAATCTTACCTGCACTGGTGTGCAACTGTAGAGGCAACTGCCAACTAGCTTATGGGATGCCTGAGAGTAGCAAGTAGACAAGCGTTTAATTGACTGTGTTCAATTCGCCTAAGAGCATCGTATAATTGCTTAAACAGTTTTGCCAGCTATCTCAACAGCAAGTGTATATACTATTGGACCGCCACGTAGAGAAACGCCGATTAAAAAAAAAACCCTCAAGCAAGGCGAAAGGAAGAAGAATTATAGGAGCTATATAAAATTTGTGGTCCAAGCACTTAGGTACGTATCCTGGAAACGCCTAAAATGCAATGTGAGGATGAAGCATGTATAGACTTTAGGCCATTCAGGATTGTATGATGTTTTCAGGATGTATTTGGAACAGCTGAAAAGCTTTTTTCTATCATTAACAATGATAAAAAAGATAATTGGGCGCTTCAGTGTGCTAATTTAGTGCCATGTATCGTAGTTTGACATCCACCAGCAGGTTTTACTCCCAAGCGAAGTTCGTAAAACTGTAAGAAAGGTCACGTGATCATATTCTTCAACATTTTCTAGACCAGCAATACCAATATGCACATATAATATATCAGTTCCAAGTTTATTTTTGTAAACCTCTAAAGGCTGTTTTTAGCCAATTAATATCTCAGCCTCGTTTCTGGTCCGCAGGATTTTAGGACATGCGCAGATCTCGAGTCCAGAGCTTAACTAGCTTGGATTCCATATTACAATTGTTTGTTTACATGGTTAGAAGTAATTGTGCAAAGTTATCATGTTATCACAAAAGTGAACAATTTTGGACGATAGCAGCTGTATAACTCACGTAAATAGGACAGTCGCGACCTTATGTCTACCTATTATATATATATATTATATAATATATATACACAGTGGTAATTTTATATTGGCAAATCTAATAAACCTTAGTATTTACCCTCTTGTGCCCTTACTTCCACCTTCACATGCAGTTTGCTGCATGCCCTGGAAACTGTGTACCGTGTCTTGGACGGCCCCCCCCCCCCTGTTCAAACAACACATTCTTGCTCTTGATGCTGAGGCAGCCATTTGCCTCACCCCGATGATTACGTCGAAGGACACGAACGAGATCGAAATTTCAGTGACTGGATGATGGCATGGATTTGTGGACCAACTTTGCACAAAAGGGGTAATAATAAACTTAAAGTAGCAGCATCTCTTATGATTAGAATCTAGTAATCAATTGTAGGCTGCGTGAAGAATGATATGACTACTGACTGCGAAACGATTATAACGTGGTCCGATAGAGGTTCAGTAGGTCATCTGCATCACTTTTCATATCCTTGTCTAATCACTTTTGTATTTCGACTGACATTTAACAATAAACCCTTTCTATTTTTAACCTTCATTCTGCTGGATTGCATGGCTGTAGTTTACCAGGGCAGCATAAGCACACCCGTCCCCCTCCTTCCACGCCCACGTCTTACGTTACTGTGCCCAGCACCTATCTAGCAGCAGGATAACAACGAGCCGCTATCCGTCTCGTTACAGCGATCCGACGCCGGGGATTCTCGGCTACGGCGGCGTGAAGTGGCCCAAGTACGCGGAGACACTGCTGACCTCGACCAGCCGCGCTTACCTGCGCCTCGACGAGCTGTCGACGACGGCGCAGCACTTTGCGGCGCGCTCCTCCGAGTACTGGCACAGCTACCTCTACAAGCTGCAGAACATCACCGAGAGCCTGCCCGACGGGCCAGCGACGGCCACGACGCAAGCGCCCTCTACGGAGACGACCGCGGAGACGACAATCTATGTTACTATCGGCCCGGTAGAGCCAAGCGAAGATAGTTTGTGGCCGCTCATTTGGACTCTCGTGGGGGTCGGCGGCGCTTTCCTGATACTGGCCATACTTGAGGGTGTGGCTCTAATTCTGATGAAGGCTAAGTCTAAGTCTAATTCTAAGTCTGTGAAGACAGGATCCATTGATGCGAGCGTCTACAAAAATGAAGTTTATCACAATGAGATATATGACATGTAGGCAGGCAGCGAGTTGAATCCTAATTGGCGTTAGGCTTCTGAGCTGTATATGCAACTAGGATGAAATATTGAGTTTTGCAATATTCAGCAAGATTGAATATACAGAATAAGCCAAATTTGTCAAAAATTATTAAATAAAATAATTAAGTAGGCAGTTAAAAATTGTTAATAAGAGCTCTCTATGGTTTTATGTGATATTGTGCTTGTGTTCAATTTTATGTGGATGGTTAAGAACACAAAATCATATAACCGTACCTAAAGCTGTATCGCAGTTATATAAGTGCTTTAAGTGTGTTTTGTTGACTATAATGCGTGTGTTCACAATTTTGAATAATACAAGCATCTCAAAACTGAAATACTTTTCTAGTTTCCATCTTCACTTGCCCAACGCAATCG
>NW_014577197.1:417750-419359 GCF_000485595.1 Priapulus caudatus | reverse complement strand
AAAGGCGTGTCTGACTTAACGAACAGAATCTTGAAGATGGATGCATGGTGTGATGCTAATAATCTGTGAGCTCTGTTGTGAAGAGACTCTCTTTGAGGAGGCAGGAGTAGGCAGGAATCGTTAGCTATCTGTTGAAGATGGCACACACTCTATAATGTCATGTTGTTCCAGAAAACCTTCAATCTTTCATCGTTCAGTTGTAACGATTTAGTGGGGGTAGCGATTCAACAGTATTAAAGGAGCTTGGAAAGAAGCTATGTTAGTAGGCCTTGGGACCTGTGGTTCATTGGGATCAAAATTTTTCATACCTAACTACTTCTGAGTATGTGTTGACTACCGGTGTATAATTTCAACAAAATAATATATGGATATATTTCGTTAACTCCATATACTACGTTTCATGCGCGACACTAGCGCCGACCAATGACAGCAACAAAATGTACGGGATCTGGATGTCGACGAGATTGGGCTCACTCTTATTATTTAAGAGAGGAAAAACGCACATATTTCACATATTTTATGGAGGCCTACTCCTGTGTATGTATTTTCTGTTTTAAATGCATTTTTCCAACAAAATGTGACTTCCCATAACAGATGGTAGCAGGTGCGGATTTAGGCCGTTTGCACCGGTTTCCAGAAACCGGTCACAGGCCTCAAAATTCACCAGAATGCACCAAATATAGCCTAATTTTTTTTAAATTCCCGGGGGCATGCCCCCGGACCCCCCTAGCTGCAAAAGAACATATGGATACTGGTCACCCAAACCCTCTGGATCCGCCCCTGGGTAGGCATGCGCGTATGTCTGACCCTATAATCTGTCGCATGTTTTAAGGAGGTGTGGAGGATTCTCCGCATAATAGTTAACAAAATGATTAATATCTAATGTTTTAATATCTAATTACCTCTGAGTGTGTGCTCGTTATAGGTGCATACTTTCAACGAAATTATATATAAACAATTTGTGTTTAGCATTATACGGTAGTTTTTTTTATGAAAGAGACTAACTGCAGCTAACTGCAGTGAAAAATGTAGGAATCAGTATATGACATCGTGGTTCTCACTTGCGATGGCACATATTAGTCTTTTCCTTTTCAAAATCCTAAATCCGCCACTCGCCATGCCTTTCCGAATGATCTGCACTGTAGCATATAGGATAGGCAGAGGTTTGTAATTATACAATTCATTTCAAATCATTACAAATCATTTTATATATTTATCATATATATAATTAAGTATTAAGTAATATGTAACTAGTGTGGGGCACAGAATCGCTGATCACTGGCGACAAACAATGCAGGCATGCACTTTTGGAGGAATGCAGAAAAACATCGAGTTCAAGAGAGGGACTCTTAGTCAGGCGGCAGATATCCAAAATAAGGATGACCCTAAACTTTTTGGGTAGAGGCTGGAAACGGGTAAATATCATTTCTATGATACTTGGAGAGTTCCACTGGGTATGTTTCCAGGCTGACTTTTGCGTATTGTGGCGGCCATCTTGAAATCCAAAATGACCGCCAGCGGATTTTCTGAAATATCTGGACTCTCCCAGACGTCGTAGAGACATAATGTTGGTGGCTATACCCACATTTTCGATAGTGGAGAACCAAAT
>NW_014577197.1:401785-416222 GCF_000485595.1 Priapulus caudatus | reverse complement strand
CCAACGGCAGTCAGCCAACGTTGGCCCAACGTCATATTGCCAACGTTGGCCCAACGTCAGACAGCCAACGTTGATTCAACGTCTTTTTGCTCAGCGTGCCATAGTTGGGCCCAACGGTGGGCCAACGGCAGTCAGCCAACGTTGGCCCAACGTCATATTGCCAACGTTGGCCCAACGTCAGACAGCCAACGTTGATCCAACGTCTTATTGCTCAGCGTGCCAACGTTGGCCTAACGTCAGACAGCCAACGTTGATCCAACGTCTTATTGCTCAGCGTGCCAACGTTGGCCTAACGTCACCAACGTTGGCACGCTGAGCAAAAAGACGTTGGATCAACGTTGGCTGTCTCCAACGTCATATTGACAACGTTGGCCCAACGGCTTTTTGCTCAGCGTGCCAACGTTGGCCCAACGTCATATTGACAACGTTGGCCCAACGTCAGACAGCCAACGTTGATCCAACGTCTTTTTGCTCAGCCTGCCAACGTTGGTCTAACGTCATATCGACAACGTTGGCCCAGCGGCTTTTTGCTCAGCGTGCCAACGTTGGCGCAACGTCATATTGACAACGTTGGCCCAACGTCAGACAGCCAACGTTGGCCCAACGTCAGACTATGGAAGCCCTGAAACGACATCCGACTTTTTGAGTTTTTGAGTTTCCGAGTTTCTTCTGCGCATACACCAGAGACAATAGAACACTGTCACGGTAAACGGTAAACATCAGGTTTAGCATCGTAAATTAACTTGCAAACGCCACCGCCAGATGGCGCTACGCGGTCTATTGGCGTTTCGGACATATCAGTGGAACATCGTCAGCACTCTCGTAGTTCTGGTACAGGGTAGCGAAGGAACAGTGTAGGGAGGGGGAGGGGGGAGGGAGGAGGAAGTTTAGAGTAGTACTAGTAGGTGGAGTATGGAGAAGCTAGTGAAGTATGAGGAAGGGGAGAAGGGAGAAGGAGGAGGGGGAGAAGCTGGTGGAGAATGAGGAAGGGAAGAAGGGAGAAGCTGGTGGAGGAGGAAGGGGAGAAGGTGGGGGAGGAGGAGGAAGGCGAGAAGAGAGAAGGTCTTTTTTTGTTTGTTTTTTAGGTCACTGCCAGCGTTAATTATTACTTCATAGGCAATTCCTTGTCTGTTTATAGCTTTTTTATGTTTTAGAGATTTTATTACTTCCTCCACTTCCTTATTGTCAGTCTCTTTTTCCAGAATTTGTTGATTAAGGTATTTTATCTTCTTGAACATGGATTCAACTCTGTTCATAGTAAGGCTTTTTTTTCCTTCAGCAACAGTTTCTCTACTGAGAAGGTTTTTAAAGTAGTCAACATACGCATTCTTTATTTGTTCCCTGTTTACTGCCATGTCTACCGTACTTTCGTTTGTACCTATTCCGAATGCTTTGATTTTTTTTCTGGTAGTAACTTTTTCCTTATCTTCCAGAACATTCCAGAGTTTACACCTCCCTCACTCATTAACTCATCTATCCGTTTATTGAACACATGGCAATTTTCCTTCCTTTCTTGACCCCCAATCCTGTTGTTCACAATTCTTATCCTTTCCCCTAATAAGGTCACTGTCTCCTCATGCCCACACGTTTTTCCTGACTAAATTTCCTTTTTAAAGAGCGTTTTAATTTCAAGAGGTATTTTATCTCATCACTTTTCCGAGGTATACCTGTTTGGTTCTATTCTTTTGAAAGCAATACGGTATATTTTTCTTCAGCTTACTTAACCAATTTCTGTACCTGAATATCAGTGTGCCCGGTCCCATCCAAATTTTCTGTAAATTTAAGCTATTGGTATTGGTTTCCACTTTCTAAGTCCTGTTTGGTTTCTGATATTATATCCCTTGTCTTCCCTCTCTTCTCCTTGAGCCGCTATTTTGCCATGGGGCGTCGCCGAGAGATCTTAAAACGCTACAGTTTGTATGTCGTGCTCTCTGTCTCTCCCTCCCTCCCTCTCTCTCTCTCTCTCTCTCTCTCTCTCACACACACACACACACACTCCCCTCTCGCTCTATCTCTCCAGAATGATTACTCCAAGCTTGAACATAACAGCTCCATATATCTGTTAATATACAGGACGTGTTGGCAATCATGGCCGAATATGCAGAGGTACAGTACCTAGTACCGTACTAGTACTATCAGCTCGATTAGACATGCGCACGGATTCGTTTATTCTGTTTGATCACTGATTACAATGTCGAGTATAACCAGAACTGTGAAGGACCAGTAGCCACATTCGAACTAGCTCTAGTGTTGGACTGTCCTGCAGTGAGGTGCATTGATAGCTTCTGTTTAACTGGCTCGGCTATTAAACTGTAAATCTACAGTGCTAGTTGTTCAGGCAACAAAATTACGTTGTTCTATAACTCGAGTTGTGTAATTATATGAGCAAATCTCAATTAAATACACAGCATATGGGAAATGCTAGTGATGTAAACACTCGTTACTGCAAAAAATATGGTGATTGAGAATATAATCTATACAAACTACATGAAAGTATAATATGTGTTGTATATTATTTCAGCATGTCCGGATTAAAGATGTAACACAAGAAGGGATATCATAACCAGATCAAGATCGTGTTCTAGGGCGCACTGCACATAGCGGAGACATTACGTGCAATCATGACAAGCCACGTTCCTAGCTGCACGACTCTATTCGTGGCGTTTGCAGTGGCAGCGCTGTGTGTGCAACAAGTGAATTCGTTTGCAAAGAGTGCAGGTAGATCGTCAATTCGTCCACGTACAAACAACGTGAGAAACGAAGTCGTCGATTTGACTGCGGAGTGTGAACTGCCACACATTCCCAGTGTGAGAGCATCAGCGCCCCCTGCTGTGCAAGAGAAAGCCGTGAGAGACCTAGTCGAACGACTGTTGCCACGGCGTGCTGCAGAATTCATCATCACTGTCGATCCTACGCTAGGACCCACTCATCATCTGACCTTCAGCATTCAGACGCTTGCATCTACAAATAGATCCGTCCAGGTTTCCATTGCGGGGACGAGTGGGGTCGCTGCTGCCGGCGGTGTGAATCACTACCTTAAGTACTTCTGCCACGCGCACGTATCGTGGTCGGGGGACCAGCTGAAGCTGCCATCGTCGCTGCCGGAGTTACGTGAGAGGATTGTTGTGACGTCGCGTGACACGCTGCGCTACTACCAGAATGTCTGCACGTCCAGTTACACATTCGTTTGGTGGAACTGGACGCGGTGGGAGCGAGAGATCGACTGGATGGCGCTGAATTCTATCAACTTACCACTTGCCTTCACCGGTCAAGAGGAAATCTGGTACCGCGTGTTTACTGGCCTGGGCTTCAACGAGACCGAGTTAGCCGATTTCTTCACTGGACCGGCATTCCTGGCGTGGGGTCGCATGGGAAACATTCAGGGATGGGGTGGTCCGTTGCCACGCTCATGGATGAAGGCACAGTTCTTACTACAGCGGAAAATTGTCGAGAGGATGAGGGAGTTTGGAATGACTCCTGTGCTGCCAGGTTTTGCCGGTTACGTTCCGAGAGCAACGAAGGAGCGGTTTCCGCAAGCCAACGTTTCAGTGCTTGACCCTAGTGGCTGGGGTCACTTCCATGACAAGTACTGTTGCACCTTGTTCCTTGACCCTCTGGACCCACTTTTCACCAAGATTGGCTCAGCATTCATCAGGGAAATGAACGACTCGTTTGGAGTTGATCATATATACAATGCTGACCCGCTGAATGAAATGGTACCTACTTCAAGTGATCCCACCTTCCTTGCAAATATTGGCAAAGCTGTTTACAAGTCCATGACGGTGGCCGATCCCAGTGCAATCTGGCTAGTTCAAGGCTGGATGTTTTATATCAGTTCTGGATTTTGGCAGCCAAAGCAGGCAAAGGCATTCCTGACGTCTGTACCTCAGGGCAAAATGTTGGTACTCGATTTACAGGCTGAGCTGTTCCCCCAGTACCTTCGTCTGGAGTCGTTCTATGGCCAACCGTTCATCTGGTGCATGCTACACAATTATGGTGGCGTGTCGGGTATGTATGGTGCAATAAACCAGACTGCTGAGGGACCAAGTAAGGCTAGAATGTTTCCCAACAGCACACTAGTAGGCACAGGTGCAACGCCAGAGGGTATCTTGCAGAATGATGTCATGTATGATCTGTTGTATGAGTTGGGTTGGATGGATGGAGTAAACTTGACAGCATGGGTGCAGCAGTACGCGTGGAGAAGATATGGAATGTCGTCGCAGCCGCTCGTCCAAGCTTGGGGGAATTTACAGTCGACAGTATATAATAACAAGAACAACTACAGTAATCATGGGGAATACATTGCGGTTTTGCGACCGTCCCTGCAACGCAAACCGCTAGTGTGGTATAGCGTGCCGCGATTCATGGAGGCATGGGACATTATCGTATCGTCTGTCGATGCAATGCAGAATGTGTCAACGTTCCGTTATGATCTGGTCGACACAACCAGACAAGCCCTGCAGATAATTATTGCCTACCACTATACGGAGCTACTAGCGGGTTATGATTCCGGGTCCATTGCCACTGTGCAGAAAGCTGGGAGGGAACTTCTTTTGGCACTTGACAATCTAGAATTGATTCTGAGGTCAAATGGGCATTTTCTGCTAGGTTCATGGCTTGAAGGTGCCAAATCTCGGGCTACTAATGAAAATGAGAGAGTGCTTTACGAGTATAATGCAAGAGTACAGGTCACTCTGTGGGGTCCAGATGGAAACATCATGGATTACGGTAACAAACAGTGGGCTGGACTTGTCTCTCATTACTACAGGCCACGTTGGCAGTTGTTTGTGGACATGTTACTGCAATATCTTTCAGCCGGTGAACCCTTCAACCAGACGGTCTATAACGAAGCCGTATTTACACGCGTGGAACAGCCCTTCACGTTTGCTAGAAATGTTTTTCCAGTAGTGCCGACAGGTGACTCCGGGGTGGTTGCCAAGGCTATCCATGCGCATTATCAGTTATTACTTCACACCAAGATGAAAGGCAGTGTGTTTACCACCGTAAATACAGGCACTACATATTGTGGACATAAGCCTATTGGTTAAACATGAACCATGAACACCGGATAAAGTCTGCTATTGGGAAAACGATTGAAGATTGAAGATTGAAAACAGTTTATTTGTGCATTATAAAAGAAATAATTACATGTAGAAGTACAATTTTAATCAGTTTAAGCACGGGAGTGGCGAAGGACACTTAAGTCATCTAGTCTGCCACCCCCAAGAGTAGATTAAAAGTAAAGTAATTTCACATAAGCAGCAATTAAGTGGAGAGCACGTTATGCAAATTCAATAAAGCAAGCAGTTCTTAAATCAAAAGTGAAAAAGTTTAGGAAACAAATATGTAATGAACAAAATATACAATGAATATAGAATGAGCAAGAAGATACTGTACAATTTAAGGATTATGCAAGATCATCAAGTTAAAACATCAACAACTCAACATAAATTGATCAAATTAATGACAACAAAACAACAGCAGGAACGAAGCAAGATTGCGTATAGAACAAAACAAAACAAAAGACTTTTTCACATATATGTAAGCATAGCGACGGTATGTAGGTAATGTCCACTCCTCAAGATTGGAACACGTCTATGCGTGTGGCCACCGGTGGAAGCAACAATCAAGAATACATGTACTACATATTTATGGGTCAGCCATAAAATCTATTTATAGGTCACCAATAATCATATTTATTGGTACACCATAAATCGACCAATGGGAAGCGCAGGATTTATATGCTCCCGGGATATAATCGAAGCCAATCAAATCAAAGAAAGCTATGTCCCAACCATAAATAACTTCCCGTCCCCGTTTTGCACCGTCTAGACGCATTGTCTGCGTTTCGCTTGGATACAATGTTAACTTGAATGTATGCTAGCGCTTGCATATTATGCTATGGCCTGCCGCCCGCTGAGATTTTCACTTCTGGCTAGACTGGTTCGCGGCCGCAACTGATTCGTCGCAGAGCGTGTACATTGTGTAGCAGAGCGTGAGGCCGGATACCAGTCCAATACATTATGCAATTGTAAAACGGGGACGGAAGTTATTTATGGTGGACATAATTCCTTTGATTTGATTGGCTTCGATTATATCCGGGCATATAATCCTCGCTTCCCATTGGTCGATTTATGGTGACCATAAATATGATTTATGGTGACCATAAATATGATTTATGGTGACCATAAATATGTATTTTTGTCCACCGTGGCCAACCATACACGTCTGCATGTTAGGGTTAGGGTTGGGATATGTAGCACGCACAATTAGCAGGAAAGAGAAATATATTTCTAATTAAATATTAAATCGAATTTATTTTTATTATTAAACTAATACAGTGACTAATAAATCTATAATGCTTATCCTTATGTTACTGTGCTCTGTGTTTTCGCTCCAACGCACAAAAGACAACGACGTAGCTTTCAACGGACAGAAATGCCGTTGACAGAACCTAATCCCATTTGAGGCACATGTAACTGTGGTGACCATACTAAGCTAAAACCTATTATAATTTTGAGAAAAACATGTCACTTGCTGAATTTACATTGTATAGCATCTTACTATAATTTGGCGAATGTTGTATGTATGTATAGTCGCGTTCACACGGTCGTGGTTGGGCTCGAGCCGGTGCGTTCACACGTACGCAAGTGAATACTGTCTGTCAAATTCTCTCTCACGCACGCACACACAGCACAGCACAATCACGCACAGCTCTCTCTCTCCTGGCCCATGTACGCGTGCGCGTGTGCGTGTAATGTACGTATGTGCGTGCGTGTTTGTGTGCGGAGGTGAGTGCGTGCGTGCGTGTTGTGTTGTGTAACACCCCGCCTTACTTGTATATTCCACATTATACATGTTTCTACCAGAATAATAAACTTAACGTAACATGAGTACGTGTAATGATAGATAGATATGACGCATAGTATTGTATTTGTTTTCCCCTTGTGGGTGGATGATCGTGGCAGTAATAATACAATTCAAAGACGAATTCTCTCGCTGTATATCTTTTAACACGAAATCACTTTATCACTTTTTAAGCGATAATACCTTATATAATAAAATCCATCAAATTTACAATATAGACAAGATGCTGCCTCGTGGATTCGCGCTTGCGTAGACAGTGTACGCTTACGTAACCTAGGAGTTTGTACCACTGTAAACAAAAACAAAGTATAACCAAAAAATATAAAAGTATAAAAACAAAGTAAGTTGTGATCATCATCATTACCACCATCATCATTATTGTCGCCGCAGCCTCTCACTCACCAGTCACCCTCATCTTGCCGACCTGCTCCCTCAGCTAGTCCAGCTAGTGAGCCGACTGAAGATTCGAAAATTGTGCAGTGAAATAAATTCAAAATGGATGGTAACATTAATCGTTACATTATTAAACATCAAATTACATTGCATATATGATTATAATACAGCAATTTAAAATTCAGAACACGCACTAGCGGCACTACACATACGCGCACATATTCACTACATATACGCGCCCCGTGTTTCATATACGCTGTGCTTTCATTATCACGTCGCTGATATTGCGTGTGTCGATACAGCTAGTCGAATCACAACGCACGTGTATATACATCGTGTTGTAGTAATTGTCGAGTAATTTGTCAGCGTCCGTGTTAGAGACAGATTAGAGATTAGAGCGTCCGTGCGTGTTGTTAGAGACAGATTAGAGCGTCCGTGCGTGTTGTTAGAGACAGATTAGAGCGTCCGTGCGTGTTGTTAGAGGCAGATGCGTGGAATCACCTGCGCGCGGACATTTATATACACTACGTTTAAATATCACGCACGACGTGCGTAAGATCCATTTCCCACCACCTTGCACCCAGAGAAGAGACCGGATACCAGAGAAGCGTCGCCTGAGAGGTGTTGATCCTGCCCGCTAAGCGCGAATCTTGCGCGCAGTTCCGCGGCAAGGCGCACGCGACCGCGGGAACGTCCTACGAAAGTATCACGCGCTGGCAGCTTTTGATCCGTGCGCCAAATCAAAAGGCCGGCGCACGGATCAATAGCTGCCAGCGCGTGATACTTTCGTAGGACGTTCCCGCGGTCACGTGCGCCTTGCCGCGGAACTGCGCGCAAGATTGGCGCTTAGCGGGCAGGATCAACACCTCTCAGGCGACGCTTCTCTGGTATCCGACGTTGACACAAAGCGTTTTGTGGTAAGCCCATGGTCGCATCGTAACATCGTTAGAAAATTGTTGCATTGTATGAAAGCGCCCCACGGAAGAAACATATAATAAAATACTGAAATAACCCTAATTACACTCAATGACTTACGCGCACGCCATGGCGACTCGACGATGTATTACTCCGGTGGACCGATGGCCATCGCAACATCCCATTGGCTGGATACAAATCACGATGCTCAAGACTCCTCATTGCACGCCCAGTAGCTATTCAAGCACATCCATAACATAAAAAAAACCATGGCCTCGATAGCAGAACTTCATAGAGCAGGGTAATGGTACGACGTGCAGAGGGGTTTAGCTGACTGCTCGAAATTGTCGTTCGGATCGAATCCCGTCTGTTTTTTGTTGTTTTTACTGTATTTTTTCTGTTTTATCCATATTACGCGTTGGCTAGGCAAAGAGCAGATGCGTTGATTATTGCTTCGATACAAAGCGCACCACGACGTGTTGACGTACATGCACGCACGCACGCACGCACGTGGTGTACGTACGCGACGCACGCACCCACGTGTACGCGCGCGCCAACACACACACTCATGCAACGCAATGCACGCACGTGTACCGTGCAGCACGCACGCACGCACGCCACGCAGCGCAGAAGCACGCACGGTGTAACCTACACACACACGAACGTACGCACGCAAACATGCACACACGTGCTTACCTGCACACGCACGGCACGCACGCACGCCAAACGTGTACCTTCACACGCCGCGCGACGCACGCACGTGTACGGTGCAACCAACTACGGACGCACGCACGCTGCACGACCCACGTGTAAGTTCACACGCACGCGACGCACGGCACATGTACGCGATGTTTCATGTGCTAGGCGAAGTATCGACCCGCTGTACAACATACCACTATAGCTAGCATGCCGTCAAGCATTAACTTTCAACTCTGAAGACGTCGCGGCTTCGTAGCCACGTGGGGCTAGCAGCCGATTGCGAAAGAAGCCTTGCTGCTAGCACTTCGACCTATAGTTTAATTAGGACTGAGACACCCTCGCAGGGTCACACGTGGGGTCACATGACTGCTATAACCACGTGGTGCTCCCACGGCTGTCATTATGAAGCTGCCGGCGTCCAGCTCCGAAAGCAACAGCAGAGCAGCTTGGCCTCAGTCAGGCAAGCTCGCACCCTTCCCACTGCTGGCGCTTGTCCGCCCTGCTAGTTGCCATGTAGGGTTGTTTAGCGGAGCTCGCGTCAGAAGTCTACGCAAGGATACGAAGCGCAGGGACGATGATCACGCCGCTTGCTACCCCCTTCCTGACGCAAGGATATACAGCGCGGAGCCAGCCTCGGCTCAGTCAGGGAAGCTGGCGCACCCTCTCACTGCTCGCGCACGCCACGCCACGATGCACGCAGTTGTACGCACGCACCGCACGGCACGCACGCCAGCAACGACCACGGTGGTACGTTTGCACTACAATAAACGTACAGTGTACGTGTACGTGTACGTGCACTGCTTTCTGCCTTCTGCCAACCACAAAACACAGGCACGGGCTATTAGGCTGGCGATGGTGTGGCATATGTTATTGCTGTAGTGAAATTAAGACCGCTACAAATTACCGAGACTGTTCGCTGGCAGCCAATTTAATCCCGCTTGCGCCGGCCTTTTTGATTTGAGCGGCACCGGATCAAAGCTGCCAGGCGCAGGTTTAGGATACTTGTCGTAGGACGTTTCCGCGTCAGCCGTGCGCCTTGCCGCCGGAAACTGCGCGCAAAGATTTCGCGCGCTTAGCGGGCAGATCAGACACTCTCAGGGCGACGCTTCTCTTTTGGTTATCCGGTCTCGTTCTCTGGGATGCAAAGGTGGTGGGGAAATGAGATCTTACGCACGCGTGCGTGATTGATTATAACGTAGTAGTATATAAAAAATGTCCACGCCGCCAGCGTGGAGTTGCACCGCATCTTGCCTCTACAAAACACGCACGGACGCTGTCTTAATCTTGGTCTCTAACAAACACGCACGGACGCTCTAAGTCTCATAATGCTGTCTCTAACACGGGCGCGTGACAAATTACTCGACAATTACTTAACAACACGATGTTTTAAAACGTGCGTAGTCGATTCGATAGCTGTGTCGACACACGCCATGGCGCGTAGCCAGGGGGGGGCGGTGGGGGCGCGTCGCCCCCCCCAAAACGGCTCAAATATTTGGCCCAAAATTGGCCTTAAATTATTTCCAAATTATTTCTGCGGGGCATGCCCACCAGACCCCCTTAGCACTGGCGATAGGCTACGGCACGTGTCAAACGTAGCAGTTGGTACAAATTGCCATTGCGTGCATGGTTGGTATGCCATGCTATAAATGTATGCTACGTGTGTGTGGTGTGGTGCTGTGTGTGATGCGCGCGCGCTGTGTAGTGTGTGTGTGGTGTGTGTGTGCTGTGTGAGCATGTGTGTGTGTGTGTGTGTATGCGTATTGCGGTGTGTGTGTGTATATGTGACGTGTGTGTGTGTGTGCAGGGGCGTCCAGAGGGGGGGTCGAGGGGGGTCGGACCCTCCCTTATTTTACCAACAACAAAAGGAAAAAAAATCATACACACGCACGCACGCGCTCCTTGTGTTGCCGCGCCACGCCACGTAGTCGACTCTGTACTCTCATAGCGCGCCACCGCAGACGCACCGGCACTGGCACACATCCCATGTTTCTATCCATGTCCTCCTTACCCCCGTCTACTGCACGCACGTCACTCCACACACACACGCACTGCGCGCGTCGACACACCACACTACACCGACCTTCTCTTATATGTGTCTCCGACTTAACAAAATCTTGTTTTAGTGCGTCTATTTTTTCTTGATAAAGATTTATAATTTTGTGTAGTCATATATTAAAATTCTTAATTATAAAACTTCAAGATGCTATAGATATTCCTCACCGTAACCTATCTTATAATTTCATTCTATTACAGTGCAAATATTAGGCTGTGCTATTATTCTCTGCAATAATTTGCAACCAAATTTTTTAAAAAAAATCTTATCTCCCCAACCCCCCAAATTCCTTCCCATTCTTTTTAAAAACACCATAAAATAAATCAAAAAAATTCCCTTTTATTCCTCTTTCCTACACCCCTTTTCAAAATTCTATCCTTCCCCTTCTTATATTTTCTCTCCGTTCCTATCTCCCCTTTAAATATTTCTTACTCTCTTCTATTATTATCTTCTATCTTCCACTTATCATCCCCCCCCACTCCTCTTACTTATTTACCCCCTTATTCCCACACTTCACCTTTCTCATTCATTTCCTTCCCCCCCCAAATAAAAATCCTTCCTACTTCTCTACACAAACTCAATATCATCACTTATAATTAAATCACATCTTATATCAAACACTCCTTATGATTATAATTATTCTCTTTTATTATTTCCGTCTATCGTTTTCTTTAATTTTAAATTGTCTTTATTATTATCATATATTTCAATTAATTTTATTTAATAATAACTTCTAATTTTTACCATCCATTTAATTTATTTCACTTCACAATTTTCTTAATCTTCCGTCTCCTCACTACTACTATTATATCATTCTCAATATATACATAATCTTAATATAATACTCTACATAATATTATTTATTATAATATATATCACAACTTTACTTTTTTATACTTGTATTAATTTTTTTTTTATACTTTTTTTTTTTTACATTTTACAAAACTCCTATTACTTAATTCTTTACACTTTCTACTTAAATTCTCTTAATCCACTCATCATCATCTTTTTTTATATTAAAATTTATTTATTTTTTATGTATATAATTTATATCTCTTAAAATTCATAAATCTTATTCCTTAAATATATACCATCATAATAATTCTTCTCTTTAATTTTATTATTTACTTCCACTTCATCACCCACAAATTTAAAACAAATACCATATACTATTCTTCATATCTATTCTATCATACACTTATCATTTACTTAATTTTATTAATTCTTATAAACATATTAATTAATATACAATTAACTTTACACAAACACAACACTCACTTCACTTCCACTCACCTCCTCCACACCAAACACTCACTTCACCATTACTTACATTACCTCACACCTCCACTCTACATTCCATTATATCATATATCTTCTGCTATTTCTCTCTCATATATAATTTACATTACAATTCACTTTCTACTTTAGAACTTCACCTTCTATTCCCAAACCACTTACCTCTGTTAACGCTACTATACCATACATAGCACATTCTCCAAATTATTAATTAATATTCCTAAGCAATTTTTAAAGTTCATCAATTACATTTTTTCTCAAATTATAATATTTTTTATCTATAATTCACCACATTACATCTTCTCAAATTATTATCTCTTTCAACTCATTCTTCCTTAATTCTACTCTCTTTTCTTTTCTTTATTCTAAACACATATCACATTAAATAATATAATCATTATAATTTATTATCACTTATTATTAATAATAAAATAAATTTCTATTTAATATTTATAATGTATTTCAAATATAATTTCTCTTTCCTTTAATTTCTCTTCTAGCATTATAATCCCAACCCTAACCCTAACCATTCATTACTTTATTTTTTCTTCCACTTACAAAATACCATATTTATTCCCTTTCAACCATAAATCACCAATTAATCTATTATTATATCCCTCATAATAATCTAATCCAATTAAATCAATTAATTATTTTTCACCATAAATAAACTTTCCTCCCCTTTTACAATTCATAATTTATTTACTTGTTTCCTCCTCACCTCTCATACAACAATTTAACACCTCTCTACCTACATTCTCTTCTTAACCTTCTATCATACTTAAAAATCTCACTCTTTCTCATTCCATTATTCATAATTTCAATCTCTATTCATACATTCCAATTAACATTTTATCAATCAACCATACAAATCTCTTTACTTTCAACTACTAATTTATTTATTTACATAATTTCCTTTATTTTATTCTTCTATATATCCTCATATAATCCGTCTTCTTCCCATTTCTTATTTATTGTACCATAAATAAATTTATTTTAGCGGCCTTTACCATAATATTTATTATATTTACCATGAAATATTTATTCATTTTATCTCTTTATTATTTTTCCACCTTGTCCAACCATATACTTTTCCATCTTCATTACATACCCCTTTACATACGCTTCTCTTGTTACATATTAATAAAAATTTCATTTTTTTTTTTTTTTTTCTACATTCATTCTTTCGCTCTTTTTCCAGGTACGCTTCTATTTATTTATTTATGATTTCTGATGGTGATGTTTTAGTGCAAATCTCTGATTTGATGTGTGGTTTTATTTGTGCTACCAAGACTTGAATTATCAATTTCGCGAGTAATCCCGGCTTAAAATATGAGGGAGGTGGGATAAGACCATTTAGTCTGTCACTTCTCATTCCTGAGTACATTCCTTGTTCAGTGAATTTTGTTGCATTAACATATTTTTTCCTAAACTTTCTTTCAAAGCTGTTTAGTTTAAATAACTGTCTGAGTTCTTTATAATGTTAATTTTTCATAAGCTATTCTCCCTCCACTTAATGTCGCAAAGGCGACTTTATTTGTGTAAAATAATAGCGCTAAAGTTTACTTTATTGAACTACTCTTCCGCGCGGAACCGGTGATTCGACTTTACTATAGCAGTTCACCTTAATTGTCCGTTGGCCCACCGTCCCGTACTTAAGATGAGCGTAATAAAATGTAAAAAAGTTTATACTAATCTACAATTGTTAATTAATTCTGTCTTATTAATGTTCACAAATAAGACTTCTCCTTTACGTAGATCGATTCGAGATCGGTTCAAGGTCTCCTAGCAAGAATGTTGGACCCAAGAATCATTCATAACTTGTCTCGAGGTTTTTTTTTCATTTTTTCATTTTTAACCATATTTCTTATTTCACAGGAGGTATGTTGATTGTTCCGGTTTATTTACGGTAACTTCGTTCACCAACACACATATGCGACCATAAAGTTCCACTGCTTTGTTATCTGTCAAGGCTGCATCCTAGATAGAGCACTACTTAAATTCTCGGGGGGCATGGTGATATTTCGTTTTCAACGGCACCCCTTTGAGATTACACCCGGTTTCAGCTAGCACCCCTGGACTTAAAAAACAGGGAAATTTGAATCGTAGTGGGCAGGAACTTTGAATTGTTGACTGTTTTTCCGACGTCTACTATTAAGGTTACGGTCGTTCTTTTAAGTAATTTCCGTTCTTCATAGACATTGTATCGAACTC
>NW_014577197.1:393773-401775 GCF_000485595.1 Priapulus caudatus | reverse complement strand
CATGCTTACCAGCAAACGCTGTGTCAAGTCAGTCACTGTTGCCCACGAAGTCAGACTAAGCGAATTCCCAGTGAATTCCCCTAATGTAATTCCCTGTTTTGTATTTAATGGCCACTAGGGGGAGCGTGCCGCTACAAATTTTAAATGACACCTGCGGTGAAAGGACGGGCCGTCCGGGGGCACCACTAGTCGAGTTTTAAATTGCTACCATTAACTAATACATAGAATATACAATTATACATAATATTATAAGCTGATAAAAAAACTAAAAAATTTCCGGGCAACCACACCGAGACACGATCCCCTGATCTGCGTCTCGGGGGTTAAAAAGCCCGTGGAAGCAGCCCGCGGTTCGCACGCGGACGCTACCAACCTCGCCAGCTAGGCAAGCGGCGAGATTCTAAGATAGCATGCGGGTCACGAGCCTCTAGGCACCCGACTCGTGACAGGAACGAAGCAACAGCGCCCATATATAGACTGGAACGACGTTCACGGTCGGCCATCAGACAAGCTCCTGGGTATATAGGCGTACATATAACGATTTGTCTACACAAACGCGGCAGTCCACGGAGCAGCACCTAGCTCTGATTACACTGTATCTTCGTGGATTGTTTGTAAATTTATACTAAATACTATTGGAATTGCTGGTGTTAAAAAGCTATTGTTTCTCTTTCTGTCACCGTCGTGGTTGGTCAAAACGCAACGTGCCTGGCAGTCAAGGAACAAGACCCCCGGGGTGTCATGATCACCCATGTGGGATGATCATGGACTGATCAACCACCCAAAAACTTAATCACACTGTAGAGTGCTAGCTGCCTATACCAAAAAATAACAACTGAGTTGACCAATATCAAGTCACTTCTTGGCTTCAAGTTCATCGGATAATATTCAGAGTAATTTCATTTTATGACCACACACAGGGGCGGGATGGGGTGATATATCCCCCCACATATTGAGGTGGGCCCCACATATTGAGGTGGGGGATGGCGTGTACAATCATCCCCCCCCCCTACTTTCGGGAAGAAAATGGAGAAAAATTGAATATTTTACAGACAAGATAAAGACGTTTTACTGTGAACGCTAAAACTGTACAAAAAAGTATGAAAAAAACAACCAGATTTGAACCAAAAAGTGCATATTTTCACCCCTTATACAAAATCGGCAATATACTTTCGATCGCGGGTCTCCCCGCCCCCCAAAGAAGTGTGATTGAAATTGAATTTTCCCATTCAATCCTCGTGAAAATTCAATATCCCAACTCTCAATAGGTATATTCTAATTTTGAATAAAGCAGGGATTTAAACTTTCGTGAGCGTGATAAGACGTGATTTGGGAATTTTTGGAAAAAAAATTGTATATGCTGAATGGGTCCAAAATTAACGCAGATGGGGTCGTTGTCGTATCAGGTACTACGGATATGTACCCGAGTAGTTTTAGGTTGTTTAGTATTATGTTTATATTTTTAATATGAGGTATGTTTAGCGTTAGGGTAAAGCCCTGTCTACACTAGCAAACTTTAGTTTGCAAACTCGAGCAAACTTCCGAGTTCGAGCAACACTCGAGCACAACTCGAGCAAACTCGAGGGCAACTCCGAGTTCACTGGTACTCGACTGTGAATTTCAATGTTCAATGTCCAATGTTTGTCTATGCTTGCAGGATCACATGACTACAAACTGTCATTTGATTGGCTGAGTTATTCCAAACTCAGCAAACTCGAGCAAACTAGTTTGTCAAGATAGGTGGGCACGGCCTAACTTCTGCAAACTTCTGCAAACTAGTTTGCCGAAGTTTATCAACTGGTCTACACTGGCAAACTTTGGAAAACTTTTCTGGCCAAACTCGGAGTTTGCTCGAGTTTGCTGCGAGTTGTGCAAACTAAAGTTTGCTAGTGTAGACAGCGGCTTTAAGCCTTATTTTATATGATATATATATATATTTTTTTTTTATATATATATATATACTATATTCTATATATTGCAGACATGCCAACATTCAATGAAGCCAAAGAGTAATGATTTCTAAAATTCCTGGTTTTTGACAAACGCCGCAGGTGTCCCCCTTCCCATTGAGGGGGGTTTAGGGGTCCTCACCCAAGAAAATTTTGAAGCTTAGATGCTGTGTGTGCGGCATTCTGCGAGCCATCTGTGGCCCTTTCAGCATTCGATTTAATGTAGGCAAAATGATGTTTGTTTTCTGCCTGGAAAATAGTGGGGAAAAATCTAAGAATTATTTCACGAATTTATCAAACGAGAACTAAATTTTATTACAGTAAACTTGTGCATACACCCACAATTATAGGGAACATTAATGGATCAGGATACCCTGATTATGTTATCTTTCTTATTGACTCAATAGTGATTACATAGTGACACAAAATATCTCAGATCTCTGCCCAAAATCGTAATAATTACGCCCAAATCGTAATGCGTTGGCATGTCTGTATATAAGAAGTATTATGATATTATTAGTACGTTGATCCTCTTTCAGCGATGAAGTTGCTGAAGATGAAGAAACTCCAAAACCATATTGACACTGCTATCGATTCTGATGTCACAGATTATCAACCCATCATGGAAATTGAAGAGGACGTAAATGATCTATGTCACCCCGAGAGCAGCTGCCCCTAAAAATCCACTAAACAGCCCACCGGCCAGAAAATGCAGTCGAAAGCAGAAACCAGGTGGACGATGAAGATATCGTGCTAAATAAAGCAATGACGGCTCTTGATAAGGCATCACGCAGCCTGCAATGAATGACTCAACCCAGGATGACATTTTTGGGCAGTATGTTGCAGTGAGCTAAAGGGTGCAAGGATGAATACCTGAAGAAATGATTAAACACAGGATCCACACTGTCTTGTTTGAAACACAGATGCCTCCCAGTTCCCCTTTCCTAAATCAAGGATATCCAGGGGTGAATCAAACACCACCCATTTCCTTTAAGCCTTTTTGACAATGGAATGGCTCCCCCCTCCATGTAATTCCTCAGGGCAGACTCAGCAGATATCAGCCTCACAGTTTCCCCACAAAAGCTTCACTGCTGTTAGGCCCAACCTCAGCCCCACCTTCAACTCTGCTGAGCTCGCCCCCACCCCCCGATTTCAGTGAGTATTCTGCTGTCAGTGAGTATGCATCAAATTCATATGAGAACATTTACACTGTGCTCAATTAAGGCCCTCTACTCGCAGATAAATGTTTTATGATTAAGCAGAATTTTTCTCATTAGAGATTGAAAATGTTTTGGCAATGTTATGCCGGTTACTTAGGAGGTTAGGAATAATAGCTGCTGATTTCATAAGTCTTACCCTTAGATAGTCATCTTTCATGGCTTCATAGATAGCCTCGCACACCTCTGGCACAATGATGGGGAGATGGTTGACTTTGGTACCAGCAGTAGAGGTACTGTAGGCTTTGTATATGTGAATCACCTAGCCAAAACCAAAATACCTTGATGTCATTCAAGTACTGGTAATATGTGAATTGATGATGATTGATGACAATTATTTTTGTAGCTGAAATTCTTATAAATGGAAAACCAACTCAGTTTTAACTCATAGTTAAAACTTATAGTTAAGTAAACCAATTCCGTTTGAACTCATTGTTTAGTAAATTTCTCATTATTTAGTAGTGATTTTCAATAAACATGATAAAGGATATCATCGAACATCAAGTGTGTTTTTTTCATCATGTAAAAAGTGACAATAATTATGAGTTAGTCTTGACATCTGCAGGCCGATTCTCGTGCCACCAGCACGATCCACGCCACGTAGTGGCCGCAAAAAACAACTAACCTGCACTTTCAGAACAACTTACGCGAGAAGCCTGTTTGACCTATGTTGCGTGGGCTCGTATCGAGTTTGCATATAGGGAAGTACGACTGCGAAATGCAGCCTAGCGATAGTTACTGTGTCATAGCACGGGGTTTGTGAAATAGCCACGAAGCATGGGGCACGGCCCTCGGGAAATGCTTCACCCCAAAATTGCTTGGGTTAATGTGGCCGCGGCTCCTATAGCTGTCAAACGGAATTCAACGTTTTTTCGCGTCGAGACACCGCCCCACGGCACTGTCAATCCCGAGCGCGCGCTCGTAGCACAGGCCAGCTGCTGGTTGCTGGGGAAATTCGCTGTCTCGATTATTTTTACCCGTACTCTAAACGCGGCGCTAGGCCGGCGCCGGCGGCTATGCCGCTAGCAATCGTGTACATAGTACACGTTTCAGACATAGTCTACGGGTATCGAAGCCCATTCTACTGAAATTTACATAAAGTTTTCCACAGCGGTATTCACACTGGCAAGTCACAAAATGGCGACCGGCAGTAGAGCGCATCAGGGTGAGGGCCGGCGCTACGTGACAGATCCAGTACGTCACTGTGACGGGCACTAGCAGAGACGCCGGTCGAAAACAACACGATCGCGTCACTGACGCCCATAGATTACTGCATACACGCGCACGCACACGAACTTGCACACACAGTTACACACTCACACGCACACGCGCACGCATACGCACACGCACAGGCACACACAGCACACACAACGACACACAAACACCGCGTGCCGGGCGGCCGGCACCGCACGCCGCGGCACATCCGCAAGCGCGGCACACGCCACGCGCCGACGACGCACGGGTCACGAACCACGACACGGCACGGCCGCACACACACAGACGCACACGCAACATCGCACACACCAGCTGACACAACTCTCACACGCACAAACGCACGCATACGCGACACAGCGACCGCAGTCCGTCGCCACACACAAGACCACAAACACGCACGCGCTCACACGCACGCAAGCACGCACGCACACGCACAGGCACACGCACACGCACACGCAGTGACACACTCGGACGCACACGCGCACGCAGTGACACTCGGACGCACACGCACACGCACACGCACACGTACACGCACACAAACACACACGCACAAGCATGTATTGGATGTCACCGCGCCGTATGCGGCTTTATTGTTTATACCATGTTAGTTCCGTGTTGTCCGCTGCATTTGATTTTGAATTTGAATTTTTTGAATTGGATTTTGTTTTGATTGACCGGCCCACCCTGGGGCGCATCGCATTCAGTATAGCTCTACGTTTCTGTGTTCTAGATCTTGGTTTTTGTAGTGCTCATGGATTGTTGGCATGGCAATGTCGGGAGTGGGTTATTAAAGCAGCTACATCGGCTGCGGTTCCCAAATCTTCTGAGATAGCTACCGAATTCTTGCTTTTATTACTGCTTTCATTTGGCATACGGCGTGCCGTCGTCCGCGTTACCTGAGGAGATGATATATGAGCATACGTGGCAAATTGACTGTCGTGCAATGGAATTGGGCAAAATAGAATCTAAAAGGAACATACTTAGATTATGCACGCGCACAACCGCACGGACACGCACAGCACGCAGCACACAGCAGACGCAAGGCCCACGCACACGCAACTCGCACACACGAGACTCGACTCGCACACACAGTGACGACACTCACATCGCACACCGGCACCTACGCAGCACGCCGACAGCGACGGCGGCGCACAACACACAAGGCAGGCCAGAAGCCACGCACGCGCGTCACGACGCAAGCTAGCACGCAGCAGCACGAGCGGCCAGGCAACAACGCACAGCGCACACGCAGTGACAATGCACGTGCGACGCAACAGCCTCGCGCACGCAGTGACACTCCTCGACGCACACGCACACGTACACGCACACAACACAGCAGCGCAGCGACGCACTCACATGCACACGCGAGCGACGCAGCACGTAACACCAGTGACAACTCGACACGCACACGCACACGCAAGCTGACGCACACACGGTGCACACGCACACGGCAGTCGCACACAAGCAAAGTGACACTACTGAACGGCCACGCACAGCGCACACACAAATACACACGCAACGCACAGCGCACGATGGCAGCGCATCACGAGCACACGCAATCCACTGCACACGGCACACGCACACGCATCACATCCACGCCACGCTCACGTAGAGCACAGTGAAGGCACTCGCAGCACACGGGCGCACACGCACATCGTACACAGCGGTGACACACAAAGCACGCAGCAGCGCACAGCGCACCACGCACTCGCACACGCACACGGCACACGGCAGCCGCACTACACACTGCACACAAGGACACACAAACACGCACAGCGCTGCACACGGGCACGCGACGCACTGCAGCATAACACAGAGCGCGCACTGCACGCACGCACGGCAGCGCACAGACACACGCAGTTATAAAATAGTAGTTACCTGTGACGAAAATTGATTCAGAAGCCACTTGTGGAGATCTTTGAGCGGACGTCTGGCCGGGGACTCCCAGTAGGCGTACCATTTACATTTACTCATTTATCATTTACATTTAAGTGCTAGTCGGGCCACTATTACGCTTATGCACGCCTCTCTGGACTTCTTTATCGTCATTTGGCAGCTCCAAAAATATCTTATGTTATGGCTGTGCAATATATATTGATTGTGACATACGGCTACTACTACACAAGTTTTTTGGCATTTATGCAAGGAGATATTAATATGGCTTTTCGTTTTGAAATGGGGTATTTGCGTGTGTAAGCTGACGGAGATCAGGCTGTTGTTTTCACCGGCAGGCAGCTGATTGGTAGGTTACAGAAAGTTCAGATGTGGAAAGTTCCGTATGTCCGGCCGTAACAGGCTATACGCAGCCGCCTCGGGGTTGACTGCTGCATCACCACATGCGCGTCGTGCGTTGGCCTCCCTGTGTCGGCTGCGCCGGTGGCTCATTATATGACGCACGGCTAATGGCCTGTAGAACGTGCCTCTAGATGAAGTCTAGAGGCAATATGGCCGTCGGCGAATAGATGGCCGGCCATTAGTCGACAAAATCCTTCGTTAGGGTTAGGGCGACTGTTTGTAGCTTTTATGGAAGGGTGACTGTTTGTACTTGTGTGTTGGCTGGCAGCGCATGCGTAGTGTGAGGACGTTTTACGCATTAATGCACGCGCAAAATAGACGCGGCACGCATCACGCACGGCCGCCACGGCCACAGACACACGCCGGTGTGATATGATGGCATGATCAGAAACAAATACTGGAGGAATTTTGACAGACTGCAAAACGCGCAAAATGCGCCCCGTCTGGCCCGCTCGCTACAAATGGCCGCTCCCACATCACCCGGCGCGCGCCAGGAGGTCACCCGCGCCCCCCCCCGCAATTCCCCTCCCTTCCGCAAACCCCTAAATGCCGGGCGCGCGGCCGCTCTGCCAAAATGCCGCCCTTCCTAGAAATGAGCCCCCCTTCAGGGTCAATGGAACCTGCATCAAAAATTCGTGGGGCGCGCGCAGGAGGGTCCCACCCGCGCTCCCCAAATTCCCCCCCCAACTTTCGCTCCCCAAACGCTTAAATGGTCCCTTCCAAAAAATTTTCGCCATTTCACTTAGAATGATGCCCGCCCTCGCGGAACAATGACGCCCCCCCACAGGGCAATGCTCCCCGCCCCGCCAATTCCGCCACCCGCCAAATTTCCCTCCAGAGGCATGCACCGCCGGTCAAATCCCTAGTCTCCCCGGAGCAATGCCACCTCCCCAAAGTGGCCCCAATACTCCGGCGCTCTGCCGCACAAAAGCGCTGGCACCCCCCCCCCAAAAAAGGTCCCATCACAATCTGATGAACCTGTTTGCTGGGAGCATGCATCGCGTGCGCCGGCCTATGGATTTGGCGCGACGATGCACCCGCTGCCAGCACCAGATACTATCGTAGCACGTTCCGCGCTGGCGTCGCGTGCGCCTGCGCGCGCCGGTAGCTGCCGCAACATCCGCGCTGCGGCGGTCAGGATCAATGCTTCTCTTTGTGGCGTCGCCCGTCTCTCTAGTATGCCGGTCTCTCCTCTGGACCGATCTGCAGCGGATATCCGCGCGAAGCGCTCAAAACGCCACCTAGTGGCGGCACTTACTCCACATCGCTGGCCTTTTACGCAACGCAAGTATTCGCGGTCCTTCTTAAGGGTTAGCTTGAAGCCGG
>NW_014577197.1:383697-393748 GCF_000485595.1 Priapulus caudatus | reverse complement strand
ATGGGCATTCTGTAGTGTACAGTATGTTATACATGTAACGTATTGCCACATGCCTAGTGGCTACTGTCCAGTGCTGTGTTGTAGTACTGTGGAGTTTTTTGCCTTAATTGTTACAGGTGGCAGCTCTCTAATTGCCGCAGCCTGTAGGCTTGCCGTAGGTAAATAGGATGAAGTGCTTACCCTATGTCTGTCTTGCCAGATAGTTGGTTGCATACCAGTGCTACTACGGTATCTGATGGGGAGCTTCCATCTTTAATCTGATAGACACTTCAAACGACGCGCCATCTCGTGGGCCAAAACTTTTCATAACGATCCCAAACGAACTTCTTTTGAGAAGGTTCCTGATACCATCCCTGTGCATTCCACTGTTTCGGCGGTTATGTGACACACATTTGGGACGTAAACAGGCGTTTACTAGAAATCCCAACACTCCACCACATGAGCACCGCAGTAGACGTTAGATTGAGCGCTGATCGCTGTTGCGCACTTTGTTGTCTGCAAAATTTCAGGGGAGATGATTTTAGTGCTGTTGTTGTCAACGGGGGGTCGGTAGCACGGGGTGGTTGCCCCCCTAGAATTTTCAGGGCAAGGGTATTTTAGTCTAGGTAAGTCTGCACAGGTAACCCCAGTGAGGACATGTACATAGCACAGATTTAGTAGTAAGTATTTTAGTCTTTGGTGTCCCCAACGATAAAAATACTCAACTCAACAGTGATATTATTGTGATGAAGATTGTTTAATAATGCTGCCTCAGAGTGCAGGAAATTGCATCTAAGAGGTGTAATTTTCAATAAAATTTCCGGGGGAGATGTCCAAAATTGAGTACTTTTACATTGCAACTTTTTAACAATTCCACACAGTGGGAGGGGGACACGTGGGAGGGGGACACCCCCTCCAACACCCTCCCCTTCGGGCGCTTTGTGCCCTTGAGCTCCCACGATTCGCCCCCCCCCCCTAGAATTCACTTCTGGATCCGCCACTGGTTGTGTGGGGGGGGGGCGTGTTATTAAACCTCTGGGATCCAAAGAAAAAAAATTACCATAGAATTCACAAATATTGCAATTACAATTTCAGTTGTTTTTTTCAATTCCTTTAAAAACGGCCATCTTAAAGGATCTAAATTGCTAAAATCCAAGAGCTTCCTGCCCCTGCACCCTGCCAGGTGCCCTTGGGCGGGCCCCTGGAGCCCACCCAATAAATCACTGCTTCAGTCCTGGTCATTAAGTGTCTTAATCCAGTAATCCATGACTTTCAAAGACGGTGACCCAAATAGCATTTCTATTCGCCAGTCTATAAACCATATTGCTGTAGGTTTTACTTTCGTTGCAGAATCTTTGCCATAAATTTGGTAAGAAGAAGTTTTTCTCATCCATTTTTTAATTAACAACTCGCAGCTTGCAGCTGGCAACTCGCAGCTTGCATATATGCTACACACACTCTATCAATATACTTTCACCTTATAGTATATTTATTTGCATTTTTCGCACATTGCTTTATAACAATTTACTGGTTACATTCACACTAGTATACAAATCAGGAGTAGATAATATCCTATCCCTATCCTATTACCTACTCCTGATACAAATTGAACAATGAAAAATTACTCATCATTCATGACTCTTGACATATAGGTCATAAATTTTGTGCAAAAATTCTCCAAAATAAGACTCGGGTTGCACCAGAGAGCATCTAAAACCCCTGAGCTTCCCGCGGCCGCAAGTGACTTATTTCTTGATATTTCAAATAATATCTAAAGTACTCCTCTAAAGTTCCGAGTTTTACATGTTTGAATTTTAGGTTGTGGACCACCCTGATATGCATCGTAAAACCGAGGGGAAAGTGGTTCTGTGGCAGTAGCCATCACCCAATAAACTTCTAACCGTGAGAGACCAAGGGTATCGTCAGTATCCTTTCAGAAGTCAACCTTTAATACATACACACACACACACACACACACACACACACACACACACACACACACACACACACACACACACGCACGCCACCACCGCACCGCCACGCACGGCACAGCTCTGCTCCCGCTCTCTCGCTCTCTCTTCATCTCTCTCCTCTCTCTCTCTCTCTCTCTCTCTCTCTTCGTCTGCCTCATCTCTCTCTCTCTCTCTATCGCTCTCGCTCGTCTCTCTCCTCTCTCTCTCCTCTCTCTCTCTTTCAATTTCTCACAAACACCACACACCACACACACACACACACACCACACACAGCACACCTCTCTGAGCGCTCTCTCTCTCTCTCCTCTCTCTCTCACGCATACACATACACATAACATTCCCATCTTCCCTCTCTCTCTCTCTCTCACACACACAGGCGGCAACAGCAGAGCCGTCCCATTGCGCCAATCTGCATGCTGTACGCTGTCGAAGCTTCACTGCTGTGAGCATGGATAACGGCACGTGAAGCCTAGCGGCCTCCCGCGTCCGGAACCGGCCCGTGAGCCACGGCTTAATTAATACCGGAGTGAATAATAATAGATTATAATATAGATTATACTTATAGTATTATTATTCACTCCTGATAATATTATATTAATATAAATTATACTTTATATGCCTCATAGGTCTATTCCCGCCATTGGTACTGCACGGAACGTACCCTGGTACCGGTCCGGCTTTATACCGGACGTGACCCTGGTCACTATATTGATATGGTTAGAGCGTAGCGGTTAGGGTTAGGAGTAGCGTAGTGCGACTGTCCTCATAGACTCGTTAGTGGAGTAGGCGAGGTACGGTCTGGCATATTATATAGTACCAGGGTACGCTCCGGCAGTAACGCTGAGAGGGTCTATATGTCTACCGGGGTACTGCCAGAGCGTATATCTAACCCTAACCCTAACCCTATATCCTAACCCTAACCATATTCACAATATGACGCAGGGTAGTTCGGCAGTACCCTGGGCGGACATAGCAGACCCTACTGCAGCGCAGTAACCCGCGGGGACATAGCCCTCTTCAGCTATAACTTATTATTATAGTATTATTATTCACTCCTGGATAATATTATATACACTCCGGCAATATTCGGCCCATATTCGCCTCGTATACGCTGAGTGAGACTACGATGATTGTCTCTAATCCTGGCCCGATTCATAGTAATCTTTTAAGTAAAATATTGACTTAAGACACATATACAAGAATCCTGCTTAGCTAACATTGACATTTTCTGTCCCGGTATATTCATTTCTATATAAAAACACTTTGTAACACACCTTCTAATACGCATTGTTTTTCTTTTTCAAATTAAGGCTAATATAAATACGCGAACCCGCCCTTAATACCGATTATTTTTCTTTGGCCGTCAGTTTCGTACTAATGGCGGTGCGACCTGTAGTAATGAATTTGTAGTATATTGATCCATGATGCGAGTTTTAGGGCTTTGCATGTTGAATTGTATCTATTTTGATCTGAACAATTTTAACGTCTACTTAAAGTCTTAAATATTCCATATAAACCTATATAAAATATGCTTGTACGCACCTATGTTTGTTAATTCGGGTTAATATATGTTGAAGTGGTTAATACGCAACCAGCCTTTAGTACAGATTATTTTTCTTTTGCCGCGTCAGTTTTCTACTAACGGGGTTTGACTTCTTTGGAAAAATGTAGGCAACGCGCTTCGCAGTAATTAGTAGTTTATATCCTCCTAGACGTAGTGTAGCGGGACGTATTGTTCGCCGCCGTTGTGTGCGTGCCTGTGTGCGTGTGTATGGTGTTGTGTGTGTGTGTTGTGTGTGTGTGTGCTGTGTGACCTGGCCTCTTCCTCCCCACCAGGCCGACCTTCGCCATCCGTACCGTACTGCTGGATATTCCATCTGCCAACCGCACATCCCCGCGTCTACCTCTCCACTTACACCCTCAGGTCCGAGTCACACCTCGCCCCCAGTCGGGCTATGCGTGTGTGTGTGTGTGGTGTGTATCGTGTGCGTGCTGCGGGTGCCGTCTGTGCGGCGCGTGCGCGTGGCGCGTGGCGTTGTGCGTGTTGTGTCTGTCTGTCTGCCTCGATATCTTGTTTGCAACCGTTAGAAGTTAGAACTTCAAACTTTGCTGAAGAACTGTAGGTGGAACCCTATGATTTTGGGCATGTGCCCTTTCACCCCAAGGTCAAGCGCGTCACAGGTTCACATTATGCATGAATGATAGACATAGATAGATAGATAAATAGATAGATAGATAGAGATAGATAGATAGATAGCAAAATAGATAGAATTGAATGATAGCATAGATATTGCGCTGAGTCGAAAGCGTGCAGGTGGGGAGAAGAACGGGATTCCACAGCAGCGCGCTGTGCCCTGGCGACATCCAACTGCAAGGTTACGCGACAGACACTGTATCCCTTAGCCTTGGTTGCGTGTGTTTGTAGTCTACAGCCAGCGCACCTAGCGGTAGTGAACAAGCCGAACTTGAATCGTGCATGTTTTCCAGGGATTTTCCATCTATATTGTCTAAATATGGTTTTTTTAAACATATAACCCAATAAATGACAAAAAGCAAAGTGTTAGAATCGAACCTGATGCGTAGGAATGAAGCACGAAAATTTTCAACCGGATTCGTGCACGCGCCTAGAAGATATGCAGGAACAAACAGAACGACACTACTCAAATTATTATATAGATAACAATTAGCATAATGACATGTTAATGTCATACTCATAGACAGCCATAAACCGACCAGGCTCTCCGACTAGTTACACGGCGCAGTGTGTTAAGCGAGATGGGAACTTGTGGCTAAGAGTAAGACAGCCATAGCCGGCATAGGCATAGACACTAAGACAGACATAGACACTAAGACAGACATAGACTTAGCCCGACTAGGCTGTGCGACGGATTGTCTATACAGCCTGACACCCTTCCATACAAAAAACTCTATATCACCTCTGCAGATCTAGATGAATAACTCTGTATATCTCAAATAAAACTATTCTATTACATGCACCTTTGACTTGCCTTGTCAAAAATATTGTCTGTTAACTCACAGTTGTCCTGCTTCTAAACTAGAGAGAGGGTCTATGTCCCCCGGGGTACTGCCGGAACGTACCCTGGGTACGGTCTGGTATACGGGAACGTACCCTGGTACTATCTAATATGCCGAACCGTACCTCGCCTACTCCACTAACGAGTCTAGGGAGTCGCCTACGCCTACTCCCTAAGCCGAACCCTAACCCTAACCCTAATTCTAACCCTAACCATATCAAATAGTGACCAGGGTACATTCCGGTATACCGGAGCGTACCCAGGGTACGTTCCGGCAGTACCCTGGGGGACATAGACCCTATGAGCTATTCTAACCCTAGAAATACCGTTTCTTGGAGCTATTCTAACCCTAGCTCCAAGAAACGGTATTGCTAGGGTTAGAATACCCATAGAATTTCAGCATAGTCATTATAAACGTTACTAATGAGTGGCTACAAAAGGCTTATTCGCTATTTGCAGGCAAGTGGACCATGTTGCTTCCATCTATCACTGGCTGATGCTAGAGCTTGAGTCTGCTGCCTATTCAAGCAGCACGCGTGATGTTCACAGCAGAGTGGTGGAGATGTATCATTCCTCAACGGATGCAGACAGCCACACCCGTATCGCCAGCAGTGTTGTGGATGCACAGTCTGCTCTACGATGTGTTGTGGCGACCATCGCCTTCGGCATGGGAATCAACATTTCCAACATTGACATTGTCATTCACTGGGGCCCATCAGCTGACATAATGACGTATTGGCAGGAAGTGGGCAGGTGTGCGCGCGATGGTAAACCTGGACGTGCTATTATGTACATTTACCCAGGTTCCATAGACAAGAGGCGAGTTGACGAGCCTATGCGCATGTTATTGCTGTCTTCACAGGCTGATGAAACATGCCTTCGCAAAAGAATTTTGCAGTTCCTCTTCACTCCTGGCATGGACAATAATGCACTGCAGAACTGCTCTAAGCCAAACTCCTGCTGCTGTATATGTGACAAGAAGTTGCTGGAACAGCCACAGATGCCAGGTAGGTTATACATTTTTAATTTGACGCCATGAATCCATGGCATGTGAGAATTTGTACAGTTTCCTACCAAGCCTTACTGGAGAGAACAGTTGGTTGGGTGCTTCAAAGTTAGGGAAAGCATCGTGCTCTCGCCCGGGAATGTAGTCGCAGAGTGAGTCGCTGCTATATTCTGTCACGAACCGGCTCACGTCGGCTTTGTAGAGATTTGGCCGGCGCTTACGATTAGGAGTTCTCATGTCGACGAGGCCAACATCTGTGAACCCGTCATCGAGTGTTCGGCCATAGGGTCCGGACATCTGTGAACATCTCTTCACTTTCTGAGGAGTGTAGTTGCCGTTGGAGTTGGCCAGCAGTTCTGTTTGAGAAATGTACAATGTAAACAGGGAATTTCATAGTTTGCATTATTATGTGTCTAGGAAATAAACAAAAAACATGGTTTAGCAAAGCTTAGCCGTTGTACGCTCAACAAACCTTTGAAGTCCCGATTAATGTGTTCATTACACAGGTCCAGGCCAATGTTGCCACCTGGTTTCCCCTTCAAGTTGGCAACCCTGTTCCACATGAGGTGATGCCTTATTTGTGGAGGGGCGTATCCTCCTACACCTATAGAGTTGTAAACATAGAAGAATAATTTAAATTGCTGACAGACCTAACCTTGTGGTCAATTGTTTAAAAAACGGTATTCCCCTATACGTTCTCACACTTAGAGCAACATGAACTTTGATTTGCTTGCAAACTTACATGCCAGGAAGTGATGGGCAATTGTGAAATATTTTGGATGGTTCCTGTTCCAAAATTGCAACATGTCGATCTTCCAATCTTCCAGCATTGCTGCACCATCCCCTTCACGCACCGCCATCCTTCTAGACAGGTGCGAGAGACCTTCCCACATTATTGCCTTTGTGTGGTTGAGGACGTAGTCATCACCTTCTGCCTCTAGATGGCATGCTTCACCACAATACCATGCATCTGGAATGATTGAAATAATTATGTCATTTTTTCTCAATAATAGCACAACAAGATGGCTCTAGTTTACCCCCGATAAACAATCACTGTTTACCTGGGAGACATTCGTCCTGTGCAATCCCTTTGCAGCTCTTATGATACCACTCGGCATTCCTGCAATTCTGCTTCAGGGCGCATTGCACCATATCTTCAGCACACTTGTGGTGGCAGGAGCAGTACACGTAAGTGGAACTACCAGCGCATTCGCTGCTGCAGTACCAATCTTCATCAGAAGATGGCTCTTGCTTCAGTTGCACGCAACTTATGTGGTACCAGCCCACTTTGCATGATAAGCTGCAGCACAGTATCATGACATCGTCTTTCTCTATAACCAGAAAAAGATAGAAAAATACCTCAATTTCTGATTTAATCCTTGTGTCTGAGTTTTACTTCTCGGTAAACAGGTTTTTTCTTGAGTTTGCATAATACGCATAACTGCTTGACACGTGCAGAAAACGGAGTCACCAACAGCACTGTCTGGTGATTCGTCTGCATATGCTTTTGCTGCACACCTGATCCCATCCATGTCCGGTAGCTCCCAGCAGAAGTCGACCACTTCTTGGGCGAGTCGGTGAAGCCAATCGAGTTGGTCTTCACTCGTTCCCTGGCTAGGGAAGCTTTGCATGGTGGTGTTTTGCAGCTGCATAGCGCAGAGCAACACGTAGCCATCTGTAGTAAACTGTAAATAAATAAGTGAACCATTTCTTAAGACCAAATGGGCTCAGTTTGAATGCACAAAATATTGCAAGCATGCATGCTGTGCCTCTATCTCGTATACATTATTGCTGCTATTGAGTTTGCTTCTGTGAGCTGCCTCATTGTATTGCATTTTAACTTACTTCATACATGTCCCATACATGCTGGAAGTTGGACATCACATCCTTTCGAAGGGCTCGATGGTTGAAGTCTGATTTCAGCTGGCTAATAGTCCCTCTGTCAGCTATACTTCCTCCAACGAAAAACCTGTTATTGGAGTCCTATACGAGAAGAAATGAGACAGTTAGATATGTATGGTATTATTTCATTTATATATATATAAATGGACTTATTAGAAATAAAGCTTTCATTTGAAAAAATGAGAAATGAAAAATCCTTATGGATCATGCTGGTGAACCAATTTATTTTATTTTATTTAGCTATAAGGTAATTGTTGTTGTTCAGATGTTTATCTATAGCTGTTTTCAGCAAATATTTATTACTAACCTGAAGAAGCAGAATTTCTTTATAGAATTCCTGGGGTGCTGCCCACATGGAATCCAGGCGGTGATGCCAGTTCTCACCGTTGTTGCGCGCATGCTGTGCATGGATTATGCGCTCTATAGAGAGGCCATCTCCACCAACCAAATTTTCAACCGGTTTGCCTTTTTTTACTGCGACATATTGCTGAAAGTGCTCAAGCACAGAGACCATGCCAGACGTCGTCGAAGGATTGGCATCGACAACTCCTATGCTTACCTAGAATTCGAAAACAATAACATACAGCATGGTTACTTACTCAAAAAAAAGTGTAAGGTCAAGTCCAGAAGCATGGCAAAACAGAGATAAATTGGACAATTGCATTACATTGTCATGCACAATATAACAAACTTACAAACTCAGAGCGCTCCTGCATTTCTTTTGAGTACTTGTGCAGATGACGAGGTTGAAGCTTGGTCTCAAGGTCACGCAGTAGATCAAGGTGGTCAGCCAGTATGTGCTTTACTAGGAACACCATGCGCGTCCGCTTCCTCTCATACACATCTGCTGATGGCAGGAATGCGTATGGGTCCAGGTCGCTGGCATTTACTGTTGCGTCTAATGGTGAATCTAGAGAGGGAGCCACACGATCTCTCACAGCAAAACACATGGTCATCAGCAGGAACGTGTTTGACCTCTGCGAGTGCTGGTGCTTAGCCTCTGTCCCTGCCTGGACGTTGTCGAGGCAAAAGCTGTAGGTCGATGGCTGGTCGTACGTTAACATCCGGCTCCGTCTTGTAGTCGCAGGAGCCTTGAATAGGACATAACGAGCCTTACGTGACAGATACTAACAATAATAAACCGAAGAAGGTTATACATTACATAGAAGACTTTATGAAAGGGGGCACAGGGAGAACCCCCAATTAATGATGAACAATGTAGTGACATAGTGCACTTGTGTACTAACTGTACCTCTAAATTCTGCTTCCAGAGTAGGAGCTGTTGATCGTGCTCTGCTCCCAACCGATCGACGTTATTCCGTGCACCTCCAACCCCTTGGCTGATGCCCATGTGACAGAGTGTCCGGAAGACCTTGTGTGGAGCTCCCTGCCGCCATAACTCGACACCAACACTCTGCTGCACGAAGTTGAATTTTTTGGGCGACTTTTTGTGCAGTGCTACTGCAAGCATGTGGCCAAGGCTCCTGTCTTGCTCCGCCTTTACCTCGTGTGGTCGAAGGTTCCTGCAATTAAATATGTCAAGATATCGTCTGCACATGACATTTAATTGCGGAGTGTTGTTAGCAGGAAAATGACTTTGAGCTATTATAGTAGTGTGAACAGTGTGAGTGTGATTGATGTTTATAGGGGAGTTGGTCACAGTTTGTTTCATATCATTTACATATATTGCATTACATGTGATTACATTACATGGTATTTTTTGGTTATGAAATTTATTGTGATGAAGTAAACTACAAAAAATCCCTAACAAAAAAGTAACCTTTTGCAGCCTTTCCGTCCTCTGGAAGTCTGCCTTGTGATCTGCCTTGCAACTGGCAATGTGGCATTAAAGCATGCCACTGTTGCAGGCATGATCGGCGCCAACTCATTAATTGCTGACGACCACGAAAACCTGGCCAGGGTTTCACGTGACAGCTTTTCAGTCAGAATTAAGCCTTGCTCCTGTTGTACCATCCTGAACTGAAGTTTAAAATTATGGTTACAAATTATTATTATTATTGTTTACATTTTCATGTTAAATACTGATTGATGTGATTCATTGATGATGTGATTCAATGATTGATTTTTTTTTTACTTTTCAGTGTATATGCTAGATCCACTTACATATAATGTTATACTTAATACTAACGACGTGG
>NW_014577197.1:369160-383672 GCF_000485595.1 Priapulus caudatus | reverse complement strand
AAACGCTAAGAATCTATATAGCCTTCGCTATGGTTAGCCTTCAAGAAACGCCTAGGGCCTACTACATAGGTTTCACTGACGTCACAATCGGGTATTCGCCCCGGCGCCGCATGTTCCTGGCATATGCACATGGGCATCGCAAAGCATTGTTTTAGATTATATTGACATTATGACATTAAGGCTTATGGAGCTTGCGATTTCTATGCGTGTAAATTTCTAATTAAAGAGAAAGTTAACTTTGTTATAGATAGACTACACGACTATATAAGTAATTATGACAAGTTTCGTTTACATTACCGGGTGGTGTCGGTAAGATAGCCGTATATATATCAACTATATGTATGTGTATTGTTTAATGTTATTTTGCTAATGTCGAAGCTTGATCTTGCCAGTCATAGCCTTGGCCGGGTTATTTACAATTACTATCATACGTGGCCGGCGGAAGTTCGGACTTGCAATTGTAGTATGTACGTGCAGTTGCTGTGGTTATACTGAGTGGGATAGACTGATATCCTAAGTAAGTGCCTACGGTCCACGTGCTGCACCTAAAAAGGTAAAATGGCAACAAGTCATTAAACGACAAGTAAATCTAATAACCGTATAGTAAGATAAATAATTAACGTAATCATTTCATAATAATAGATGTACTACAGATAAGAGACGAGAATGTTAATTAAAAAATAAATAAAATGCTGAAGAATGTATGGGTGTTAGATACTCCATATAATATAGGAGTGTTCCCAACTTTAATGTCATATAATGCTTTAGAGGTTTAGGTCTATTTAGGTTAGGTTAGGGTTTAGGATTAATCAATCATTAATCACATTAACTGATATCAAAGTGCCGCTGGCGGACAACTCCTAATGGCCAGAGCGTTAGCCGAACTGATTGTAATGTGATATTTGTAAACGTACCCCCTTTCATTTCTTTATCATTCCCTTTTAGTCATGGTTTCCTTGCTTTGATCTCCCCCTTGTGCTTAGTCGCAATAAACGCCCCTCCGGCCGTTATCACCGGTCTAAGTCAGTCGGGACCTATAACGTCAATATACACATCTTTGATTTATGACCGTTTCTTGGAAGCTACGGTCTAAGCATACGATTGTGGATTGCTGAATTCGGTTTTGAACCGCTGCGTGGGTGTGTTGGTTTGCGAACGTAGAAGACGTTAGATAGAATTACTTTATGCATCGGCCATCAACCAACGCATTTAATCAAAGAAATAACGTCAGACTAATACACTTACATATATACGCGGATGGCTCTATACGATAAGTAGATTCCTAATCACAATAAGAACGTAACACAGTAAAAGAGCGGCTTTAAAGGCACGGCAGGGCTGAGTACACCGAGAAGATGAGCGCCAAGAGGGGAGGAGAAAGTCGCGAAGCTGCCTTATATACGATCACGGCTTCAGTTACTCCTGAAATTGGTCAAACGTGTGCCCCCCCGCGCTCGCCCCCGCACTCCTCGACCCCCGATAGCGTTATTACTGCGATTGGCTAGGAACAAAGCACGAGTAGCCATTCTGAGAAGGCATACATATAGATTGCCGTGACAATAATTCCGTTCCACACCCGGTTCGGTGACCAGTGTTTGCCATGAAGCCAGAAAAAGTTAGGCCTGCAGGCCTATAGCCTCCTAGAAGTGCAGGCCTGCCAGCAAGCTTGTAGGCCCGCAATTTTGGAGACCAAATTACAAGTAATAAAACAGGCAGTATCATGTTTCTTCTTGTGTTTATTGATCATTATCAATGTCCCATTATCATAATCCTCTGTTTTTCTTCCTCTCGTCGGGCAGACTGTTTATGCTCTTTGCCGGGGGGCTCAACAATTTAACGGAAAAACGCCAAATCGTTGGCTCCTTGGTAACTACGACTCTCCCGTTGACAGCAGGTCGAGAAGAGACAGACTGGCTAGTCTGTTACACATCGGTAGCAACTCAGTAGCGTCTCATACATTGCGAGTGGAGCCGCAAAAGCTGGGGGTCCGCCTTATTTACTAGCAGTGAGCTAACAAAATAGTATACAAAATAAACATGGCATAAACAGAAACATGTAATTATAGTTGGCTCAACAATATATCTCAAGCTCTAGGATGTCGGGGGAGGCTTGTGGGAAAGGTTTTACTTTCGTTTTCTCTTCCCCAGTCACGGTACCCCATGCATAGATCAATGCTGCCGCAACATCGCAAAGTTACAAGTTGCCTATAGATTTTGGATTACAGAATACATTGCTTCTAGATATTAAACTGAATAAAATAGTCCACTTTCTACGTAAAGAAAAAGCTGACAACTTCATAGTTAACAGCTTTGATTACGTGCGCGTCAGGTATCAGGGGGTCGTGCCCTCACTCCCCACGATAAACCCCTGCGATATATGAACTAATTGTTATGCGGTCATTGCCGCAAGTCAATTTCTTTAGGCGGACTGTCACGAAGGTTTTTGTCTTGGTGCGCCGGCCGAATCATGCGCTGAGGGGTTCATGCCGTCGGCTCTAGATTGTTTGGATACCCCCGTCTACGCTCAGGAACGCGAGCGTATATAGACATGCCTTCCCGATTTACAAGTCTGTCTAAAACAGCCGATTGCCGATAACGTAGTATTTCAGCGTAATATGAGGGGAAAAAGTGAAGTTTCGCAGAGTATGTGTGCCGAAGGCAAAAAACTGGTGCTCGGGCCTGCCGGTGCAGGCACTTAATTTCGAAGGCTGCGATTCAGGGCTGATCGCTCTTTTCATTTACAATCAGCTTGGCGCGAAGTATGCAGTTGGGGCGAACGCATTGTTTACATGTATGTCACGGTTTTCAGGATTAGTTTTTCAAATAATATTCCTGGAAGTTAATATGCAAGAAAAGATTTCTGTTTACAGGTAACAGTTTCAGTGTTTCGAATTTTTCGGTGATCAAATAGCTGTAGGATCAGCGGTGCCTGTTTTATCAAAGGAAGCTGATAGGGCCCGGGGACATCGAAAACTGTCGGCGGTCGGGGCCGCCGGCCGACGTGAACTTTCGAAACACTGTTGGTGACAGCTTGCATAATTTCGATGCCTAAACAATACCCTGCTCAACCGGGCCTATGTCCCTGAGTAGACATGTCTTTAACCCAGTGAACATAGGCTGAGTTCACCACAAATACAAGTTATTTTTCATATTTATACAATGAAAGAGAGAATATACAACAAGAAATAATTAGAAATATTATAGATACTACTTGACGCTTAGGTTACCTAGACGCTTGGGGTAATCTTAGAGCACGTACGAAGATCAGCTATGGTCAGGAGGCGCTGTCTAGAACGCTAGTGAGGGAAGCACTCGCCGTCATCTGAGACAATTCGAAAACACCACACGTGCTATCAGACAGAATCCGAAAAAAATAACGTATTCGAAAATTGCATCGTTTTTGGTGATACGAAACGGTTCTGGAATTCTTATCGTTAACTCTAGCACGAGTGCCTACTTCGAGCGAATAATAAGCTGCTGGTCCAGTCCATCATGTTACCACAACCTAACTTTAGTAAAAAGCACAGTAACAAGCACAATCCACAAAATGCCACCAGACTTGATTTAACAGTTTCAACATGAAACGGCCTGAGCCTTGTTCGATTACGCTTGCAGGTAACACGGCGTCGCTAGGGAACACGTTGGAGGTAACAACGGTCGTCACAGGTAACACGGGCTCACATGTAACACCGGCTTCACAGTAACACAGGCTTCACCGGTATATACGTCGCATGGTAGGTAATACAGTCGGTAGCAGCGGTAAACAGGGCGTCGCGACGCGCGCTCTGGAGTAGCACGTTCGTCAAGGTAAACACGGGCTTCACGGTAAATACGTCGGCATGGGTAATACGTCAGTGCCGGTAACAGGCGTCGCAGGAAACAACGTTGGACGCGCTAGCACGTCGTCACAGGTAACCGGCTTCACGGTAATACGGCGGTGCCGGTTAACAGGGCGTCGCAGGAAACACGTTGGAGGTAGCACGTCGTACACAGGATAACACGCTTCACCTGTAATACGTCGGCTATGAGGTATCCGTCGGTGCGGTACAGGGCGTCGCAGGAACACCGTTGGAGGTAGCACGATGTCACAGGTAACACGGCCTTCACCGGTAATACGTCAGTCATGGGTAATCGTCCGGCCCCGGTGGCGGTAACAGGGCGTCGCAAAAGGAACGTTGGGGTAGCACGTTCGTCACATGTAAACACGGCTTCACCGGTAAATATCGGCTGGGTAGTACCGTCCGGTACGTAACAGGCGTCGCAGGAACACGTTGGAGGTAGCACGTCGTCCACAGGTAACACGGCTTCCACGGTAACTACGTCTGGGTACCGGTAACAGGGAGTCGCAGGAACACGTCACAGGTGAACACGAAGTCAGCAGGTTACACCGGCTATACTGTAATACGTCGGCATGGGTAATACGTCGGTGCCGGTAACAGGGCGTCGCAGGAACACAGTGGAGGTAGCACAGTCGTCACAGGTAACACGGCTTCACCTGTAATACGTCGGCATGGGTAATACGGTCGGCCCGGTAACAGGGCGTCGCAGGAACACGGAGGTTAGCACGTCGTCACAGAGTTAACACGGGCTGCACTGTAATACGTCGGTGTGCGCCGGTAACAACGGATTCACGACACGAGTTCTCTCTCGAACAACTGTGATTGCTCTGCCTGTAAAAATCAAAAACAGTTTTATCTTCACTGCCAATGGTTAACAGAGAGAGAGAGAGAGCAGGGAGGGGGCATTTAGGGTGTCTAACGAGTGACACCTATTATTATACTATCACTTATCATGACTTGATTATGATTAACACTTTGTGATATGCGAAAAGAGAGAGAGAGAGAGGAGCTTCGAAAGTAGTTGAGGCGCAAAACATAGGTATCTGATGGGAATACACCAGTAAATGGGCCGCATGCCGGCTACATATTAGTCATAAACGCCACTCGTAGTGGTGTATAAAAGAATCAGAACTCACCGTTTAAAATCCGGTACTTAAGGATACTAGTCACTCGTGCGGCAACACTAACGGAGCATGTTGAATCCGAAAGACAAAAGAGTTTTCGTCAAGGATCCAGAGCCACAAGGTGTCGTCCATCTTGATTCTTCTCCTGGAGTTAGTAATGGCAGCTAGTTTCTCCCTGTCCGTGCGTGGATGAACGCGGTCGATGCAAAGTAATAACCAACCCAACGCTTGGACCCGCCCCTAAAAGGAGACGGCGGCAGCAGAGAAGAGCGAGCGCGAAGAGGAGAGAGAGCGGAAGAGAGAGCACGAGAGAGAGAGAGCGTGTCGAGAGACTGATCGATGATATTGCCAGTTGAACTAGGAGAAACACGGTTCGATACACCGAATGACTGAGAGAACCGCCTCTGAAAATACGAGGAGTGATGCAAAGTGGAATCTAACGTAGTATGTGATTGCCGCATGTGTTGTTACGCTTGCAGAAGATGGCCGCCGTACACGTGACCATTTAGAAATGTGACGTCGATGTGAGATCCTAATATAGTATGAATTGCTAGGTTAGAATAACCCGACACAGAGCTGTGTGATTAACGGTCACAACGCCTGACATCCATCACATTGAAAAATCTTCTAGCTGTACAAAAAACTACGCAACAATTACGCTATATCTACAGAAGTAAATAATCATCTAAGCGATTTCTGCCTTGTTTAGTATTAGTACTAAACGAATCTAGTATGATAAGTGTGATCCAGAATGGACGGCGCAGTATAGGAGAGCGTTGCCGAAGGACGGTGTTAATCCAAAGCCTAAGCGCAAGATCTGCGCGCAGTTCGCGCGGCAAGGCGCACGCGCACGCGGGACGTCCTACACGATCAAAGGTCAGCGCTTGGCAGCTATGGATCCGTGCGCCGGAATGAAATTGGCCGGACGCACAGGATCCATAGATGCATGCGGAACGTCGTTCCGCCAATTTTAGTGCGGGGACACAAGAGATGGTAGAATTTGGGACAGTGACCATGCTTCACTTGTATAAAAACATAATGTCTGTGTTTCGTAAACCGAGCTGGAGCGGTTACTCTTATGAAAATGCTTTGGCTTTTTATAACTACTTAATTATGATGACAGTCATACCTCCGTACGACAAGGTGTATGTGTATTTCCACAGTTAGCCACATAAATACAAAGTTTGTTCTGCTTCTTGGTAAAAACATGGTCAAAATACTAATGGCTTCCCGCTAGTGCTTGGGGCACTCAAGTCGCCATCTGCTGGCAGAAAATGTTACATAAAAACTGCAAAGACGACAACATTGAATTATTTACCAGCATAATGCCACAAAATCACATTTGGGTCAGGTATTTCCTGAAAACATTGTCATTGCCTTATGTAACATAACGTATGTTTAGCTAATGTATAATATCAAGATGTAAGATGTATTACGTATATGTATCCAGAGATCTTGTTGTCGCGCACAGTTTTACCCAGAATCAGAGGATTTAGATATTTATTTTATTTTATTGTTATATCTTTATCAGACTTTCCTGCATTGAAAATTAGAGGCATTTTATGGTTTCACGCCCATGGATGCACGCCTTATATGGACCGCCACCGATTATATGCACGCAGGGATTATATGCCCACATTATATGGATGCATGCCTACAAGTTTGCAAGCATCTTGCTATTTAGAATAAGCGTGTTCTGAAGAAAAGGTTGTCTTTCAGACTGTATATAGCATTCAGTTATCTAAAAACTCAATACACAAGAGTCTGCGTCATAGTTCGATTCAATGCAACGTCTTTATTACTATTAGTATGTTACATAGATACAACAACCGATCGCATGAAAAACATGACAGTATCATAGTATCAACTCGACTCAATGTGTATTTAATGAAACCATAAATTAAACAACAGTATCGAACATGAAACACATACATGACAGGGCCAGATCTAGATTTCGGGAGACGGGGGGGGGGGTGTTGATATTTGAGTGAACGCGTGCCGAAGGCAAGCGGTGCTAGAGTGGCCCCATTTTACTAGTATCATAACATCAGGAGTGAATCATAATAGATTATCTATATTAATAATCTATTAACAATCTATTATTATTCCCTCCTGATAACATTAGTCAGTCATTTCAGTGTTGCAACCCCCCCCCCACCCTCTAGATACGCCACTGCATGATGCCAGCATAGTGACCGAGAGAGGCACGCACTATTCCCAATGTACTCTGACACATGGCCGCCCATGACTCTCCCTCAGCAGGCGTGAAGGAATCATCTCATCTTGATTATTCTAACTAACAAATATTGACTCTGCTTATCTATCTGCATTCCATCTGCTATTGCAAGAAACTGTTTGGGACGGAGTGTTTTGTAAGTCTCCTACGCTCCCCTCAATCATCTCATTGCTACCCACTCTCCACCCTCAATCACCGTTCTTTCTCTCTTCTCTCTCTCTCCCTCTCTTTCTCATTATCTCTCTCCTTCCTTATCTCCCTCCTTCCTGCCCTCTCTTAGTCCCTCCCTCCCCCTTGCGCCCCCGTCTCTCTTGCTTTCACGCTAACTCTCTCTCTCTATCGCTTTTTTTCCCTACCTCCCTCCTCTGCTCTTTTACCCTCAGCATTATTACTCTCCCTCCCCCTCTCTACTCATCCGTCAGTGTGGGACTCATCTCAGAAAAAATCCGCGGCACGCAACCGCCTTCCCTTCATTGCCTTCTTTCCCGACTTTCCCGTCGCGGGACTCTCTTCCCCGCCAGGCGAAAACTTCAGGAGCCCCTGCACGGGTCGCCGGTCCTTGTCGAACGGCACCGCGGGGCTGCTCTTCACCGACGACTTGTAGTCCCAGTGAGCGTGCTGAGTGTTCCGCATCAGCGCAAACTGAACCTTCTTGCGAGACGGCTCAGACGCGCACAGCCGCACGGGGGTCGTCGCAGCGGCGATGCGTGGCGCGGTCCCTGGTGCCACCTTGTGGGCGCCGCGGCGGACGAACGCCGGCGGCGGTGTCGTCACCCGCGTGAAGGCGGGGAGCGAGGGAAGCGCAGGTTGAGGGTTCTTTGCTGCCGTCGCCGCCTTTGTCTTCTTTCGTGGAATGAAGATCTCCACCTCACCTTCTTTAGGAGGCTCCGCCCAAGACCTGCTGGGCTCTCTAGCCACGCTCTCGCCACCCGGTCCGTCTGAAGTCACATGCGAAGATTTCACCTTCTTCTTCTTCTTCTTTTTCGTCTTCGCCGTCGTCGTCCCAACCGGCACGTCCGACGCGGAGGATTCACCGCCCGTCGTCCCTGCCCCCGGCGCAGCACGCGTAGCGCCACCACGCGGCGGGAGAGGCGTGCTTACCTCGTCCTGCGACGCGTCGACCGAATTCGCGCAATCGGACGATGGCGGTGACGACGAGGCAACCTGCCGTTTCTTCTTCTTCTTGGCGCCTACTGCTCCGTTAGGACGTACGTCCCGCACGCTCACGCCACTGTTCAGAGTCTCCCGGCTTTCTGTCCTCTTCCGTTTTCTTCCCGGAGAAGGACTCTTTCCGCTGTTCACCATCGAAGCGTTCTTCGTCGTCTCCAGAGATTCGTCGCCCGCGGCAACACTGCTCTGTCGAGCTTCGGCGAGCCTCTGCTTCTTCTTCTTCTTTTTCGTCTTCTCGCTTGCCGCGCCGGCGGACGACCCGTTCGATTTCCGTTTCTTGCCGACCTCCTCCGTCGCTTCCCCTTCCTCGCTTGGTGCTTTCTTCTTCTTCTTCTTCTTCTTCTTCTCCTTTTTCTTTTTCTTCATCTTCTCCTCCGCCGCAGGACTGGCCTCCTCTTCCTCACTCTCCTCCGCCGCAGAGCTGACCTCCTCTTCGCCGCTCACCTCGTTGGAGTCCGGTGGCTCTGCGTCTCTTCTCTTCATCTTTTTGAACCTCTGCCTCTCCTCATGGTCACGTTCCATCTCCGCTCCTAAAAATATAATGCCGACATCAGTGTAGAAGCGACGGTGGCACGACGGTGGTACTGCTACAAATCTTTGACTTCTATTCTATTCAATTCTCGCAGTATCTTCTAGTATCTGCTATCACATTTACTGCGAGGAGAAAAGATATTGGGGTGGGGGTTTATGACGTAAGTGTAAGTGTAATTGTGCCCTGAAACACGAGGTCGGAATGATTACCGGAACCCAAGGAACCAGGTGTCGTATATATACCCAAACAACCAATGCCATACGATGTGCCACACATGCTAACGTTAATAATATATTCGACAATATACAGAGTTCCTTTTTAGGATACATACAGTGTCCACAATCCAGTGCACTACTGACCGAAATAGTGCAAGTGTGGAAGTGCAAGTGTGGAAGTGTGGAAGTGTGGCAGTGCACAATCCACACTGCACTACTATTTCGGTCAGTGGTGCACTGTGGATTGCAGACACTGTATGTTACGCTATGCAGTGAATGAATAATCCTTACACTACATAGCGTAACGTACCCAAACTTGTACCGTACTTGCTCACTCTATCTTTACACAACGTTACACATCTGTAGTATTACGTATTATATATATATATACATATATATATATAGTAAATACTATATATTATAGTCACTCAGGCATTCTATCGGTTACACGACGTGGCACGTCGATAACCCACACGCTGACATCGTAACACGACACTCCACCGCGATTAGTATCTCTCTCTTTTCGTATCACTGCTACTGCTAGGAAAAAAAACATAAGGGGGGCCCTCGCGAGCGGCCTTATGTTTTTTGTCCTAGCAGTTGATGTGGTACAAAAAGAGATATATACTAAACGTGGGCAGGGTGTCGTGTTACGATATCAACATGTGGATTGTCGACGTGCCATGCTGTTTAACCGATAGAATGCTCGCGACACGACGTACCTAGTCGCTCGACCGCCTCATCGTAGTCACTCGCTTTCAGCTCCAGCTCGCTCCCGCTATCCAGGTCCGGCTCCAGCGGGAATATTCCCGCCTCCAGGTCCCTGAAGCGTCTGACGAGCCGGTAGAGGGCGCCTCGATTGCGTGCGGCGCACTTCCGCTCGCTCGCCGTCCGAAAGAGCAGCTCGGCGATCGCGGAGTAGTCGAACGATAGCCGCGGGGGCGCCACCGTCCGCTCGCCCGCATCGTCGTCATCATCGTCGCTGTCGCCCTCGTCGTCCGGGTGAAGTTTTTGCGCGAGCGGCGAGTCGTAGATGATGCTGTGGAAAACTCGCTTGCAGACCCTGTTCGTGACGGAGGCGCCCCTGGTGGCGGCCAGCAGCGACGCGAACGGCTCGAGGAATGCGAGATTCTGGCGGGCAGTGAGTTCGGCCGCACTGACCTGCGGACGAACGATGAGCGATGATGCGAGTGTCAGAAGGAAGCAAGCAGGGGAAAAAGAAACAGAAACTAAATATAAACGTTTTGCGTATTCAGACGTTCTTGGATTTCGAATTACGTGATAATAACGTCAGACAGACACACGCATGTGTACACCCACCGAAATGCTCACACGCACACGCACACGCACACGCACACGCACACGCACACGCACACGCACACGCACACGCACACGCACACACACTCAGATAGATGCACCCACGCTTACAAACGTGCACAAATGCACTCACAGAGATTGAGAGACACACACGTGCATACAGATGCACGCACGCACGTACGAACCCACCCAGGGGGCGAAATTAGCGGTATCCCGATATCCGCGGGATAGTAGATTCTTGTGTTGGATACCAGATTTCAATGCTTGGTATCCCGCCGGGATAGTAAAAAAAAAATCGTCAAAATCAGGATAGTGGTTGTTGAGTTATCAACTTTTGTACGCCAGCGCATCTGAGCGAGTGCGCGCGATCTTATCATAAATGTGATGCGTATACATTGTATCAAGCAAACCAGACAATGCGTCTAGACAATGCGTCTACAGTGTACTTGTCTGTGCATATCTGTGAATCTGTTTTCATGTTTTTATATAATAATTACATTACATATTAATAATTTTCAAATGCTATTATTGCATATTTAAAGATTTTGGATACCAACATTGTTTAAATTACTATCCAAAAAATGGGATACCAGATCTTTGGGGGGGATACCAGATTACAATACCTGGTATCCCGAATGGATACCATAATAAAAATCTAATTTCGACCCCTGCCACCCACGCAGACATGCAAGCACACATACAGGAGGTAATGGCCAATTAAAATTACCATCGTTAGCTCCTCTAAGAAAATGTCAGCGATGTGAAATCGAATGCCATCAACTGATGCTTCCTCAGCAGCACTCAGCGGCCCTAAAACAACAAGAGAACATTCAGATGCTTGACAATATCAGTACCTACGTCCCAACCTCGATATCGTAGCTTATCCACTAGAACATAAGAGCGTTCAGATGAACTAATGTCTGGTGCCACCTAACGAACCCACTTGAACATCAATGCATTCCGACACATTATGACCCCAATGCAAACGTGACTCATCTTCAAAAAGAAGACTCTTGACAGATAATGCTTTCACAGTTTCAGCAGAGCACAAATATGCATTCCAATAGCATAAGCATCTTTAGTTAGCCATACTGGAAAAGTACCAACAAATTTGATTCTGATCATAAGCAACATCTGAGTAAGGTGGAAAAACATGAAGACACCCCACCCCCCAAAATTCCTAATAGGATATTATCATAACTATCTATGTATACTAGCGTTGGTATTTTACCAAAGTAACACGGTATTACCGTGGTATACCGCGATTTCAAGAACAGGTCAGAGGAATATACACACAGTGTACATGCGCGTGTGTATGATGCGTACACGGGCCGCACACAGTGTACGATTTGAAAGTCCTGAACATTGCTCCATTGGCGCCGACATTTTAAAATCACATGCCCGATTCCTGCGCTTTCATTGGTCGGTAAATATTTGTTGCTGAGCTCGATAGCTCAGGGAGCCCGCACACGGTGGGTTTCTGGCCTCGCGAGGCCAGAAATATCAAACACGCTAGATATCCGTCTCACAGCCTCGCGAGGCCAAAAATCGTGCAGAATTTAGTTACCCGCACACGGTGAGCTATCTGCTGAGCCAACGGCCTCGTGCGTCAGCTCAGCAGATAGCTCACCATGTGCGGCGGGCTTTAGTGAAACGCGCTACCGCACTACGCGCTCGTGATCGATCGCGCCCCTTTCTCCCATCAAAGGCACCGCTGCCGCACTCATAGAAAATTTGCTATATGTTGCAATTTCTTTGGAACAAACATGAGCGAGAGTAGGAGTGTCGTAAGGCTAGAACCAGTCTGAAGTAATAAAGTATGTACAAATGAAACAGCGCAGACTATCTACTAAGCATATAGAATAGGTGTGGAGATACGCGAATATAGCGTGAATGGTGTCGATCGACGGAGATGAATTTATAAAGCTATGCAATGACGAGAAAGTGAAATAAAATTGACGTGATAAAAATAGCTAAAAAAAATCGGTACACCACTACACCACACAAAGTGCCGCAGTACGCACCGGTACAGGTCACGTACCGCGGTATACCGGTATACCGCGCACCTCTAATGTATACTATATATCACACCTGACGAGAACATTTTGAGTGCTGTTGCAACGAGCTGCTTGTTCCACTTGTTATTCTTGAGCAAAACAAAGATCTGGTTGACGAAACGTCGCACCAGCATCTGGAACTTGTCCAGGCGAAACACGTCTATGTTGTACCTGTCGCAAACGATATGGAGATGCAGGAAAACAGCAGGAAGTACGTGTACGCACTTACACACGAGTTGCAACCCGCACAGGGACGTCTGCAGCTAGGGACAGCATGCAATACCTCGATGTGCATTGATATACTATATGTCTATATGAGACATATATGACATATATGTCTATTACAGAGTGGAACGCCTTACCCACTGAAGTGATGACAGCCGAGAATCTATGTTCCTTTAAGTCTCTAATTACTGCCTAAACGACATCAGGGCAGTTTTTTAAGTAAAATTAGTTTTTGTTTTTTTTCCCCTTAGAAAATCAAAGAGAAGGGAAATTTTATTTTAGTCTCAACTAGCGCCTCCCGTTGGCAGAATCATCAGTATGTTGATGGTGGCCAATATAGAGTAGAAGTAGAAGGAGAAGTAGAAGTATACTGCATGAACGCACACGCATAGACACGCATGTATGATCGTGCTCACACGGTGATGTATCCGTATGCGTGTGTACGCATGCACGTGTAATAATGAAGAAAGACAGACACTAATTCATATATATTACTGAGTAAAGTTAAACTAACACCGATTTACAATGTTTAGACTTTATAACATGACGTTATAACTACGTCTTTATCTAAACTAGAGATGTATAGAAGGGGCTTGCAATTACATTCAACTATTGATTATGTGTTCAGAACTTCAGACCATGCATGCTCTTTACACATGCAAGGGGATGCCATTAAAATTAAGACAGCCGATTTGATGAAAGAACAGAAATCAAATCAAACACGCTGCATCAGGAAGGAACGTTAAAGTAACCATTGCGAGAGTTTTCCAGTGTTTTCACCACTTTCATGACACCTTAGTATCGTTACTGCTCGAGTAACAGCAATTGTCTAGAGTAACAATAAAATGTCTTAGAACCTTCGTATTCACCGAAAACTGCCAGTTTCGAACTAATTGTTTTTGTAAACATTCGTTATATTTCCGCTGTCAGGTGAGACAGCAGAATAAATTCAGCTTTTAGTTTTTCTGAGCAAAAATCTTGCAATAACCATTTTAACACTATAGTGTATCCCCCTACAGAAATGAACAATATTGTCTCCCTCTGGAAGTTTTAACACTAGGTTTTTTCTCCGGTGACATGACAACAGGGTTCTCCAAGAGCACTTATAGCCTGGCGGCCCGCCAGGCTATCGTCGAGCCCCGCCATCCTAAAATGCACCTGCCACTCTAAATATCATAGCCGCCATGCTAAAATTAGCTAAAACATGCTAAAACTAGGACCGTAAAGGCAGCCCCGCCATGCTATAATGAAAAAGCTTGGAGAACCCTGGACAACTAGTGTCTCCCTCTAGAGGCACAATAACTAGTGTCTCTCTCTCTCTAGGCACGACAACTAGTGTCTCCCTGTCGAGGAAAGACCGGCTAGTGTCTCCCTGTCGAGGAAAGACCGGCTAGTGTCTCACTCTGGATGGGTGAGCGATAGCGTCTAATTGACACACCATTCACGTCGCATCGTCCTGAAGAAAGCTTCGGCGAATGCGAGAGCCGACTCTGGGCGGGCAAACCCCAGCATGAGCTGTGCGATGATGCGAGCAAGATCTTCCTGCACGAGTGGCTTGTCGCACATCCACATGCAGTAGAACAGACCCATCCACAGCTTGAGCAGCTCATCTTTGCTGAAACCTGTGGCGACAGAGAGAACACATCACGCACGCGGTCGCTACCAGTGGCGCCACCCAACACCAGCACAGAATAATGGTATACATGGAGTCATTTTACTCACGTGTGCAGCGGATTTTCGTTGAGTAATTTGACGCATGCGTCATTTTACTCACGTGTGCGGCGGATTTTCGTTGAGT
>NW_014577197.1:351381-368425 GCF_000485595.1 Priapulus caudatus | reverse complement strand
GTAAATAGTAAAAAGGTTGTCGTGCATTTTGCATGTCGGAATTCACAGGTTTTGTCTATGGAAGCCTATTGGGCCCTAAAATAACACCAGAATATAAAAATTTTTAGGGCACAATTTATTGGTCTAATCTATATCATGTGCGATCTGTGAATTTTGTATATGTGTGTAGACTGGTCTGATTTCCGCAAGTTTCTGTCACAGACACAGGTTGTGTCACAGCTTCGGTTCGATTCTATAATAAATATGAACAACACACCTTTTCCTGAGCAGCTACGAGCGGCAATGTATTTTCGCAGTTTCTTTACTGCTCTGTCACGTTGTACTTTGTCATTGCAAGCAAGGCGTTGTGCAAAATGCACCTCGGGAGTGAACTCAACAACTGGTTCAGCCACCATGCTGGATTACCTTCGATCATGCATGCCCTCTGTTGGTAGAAAAATGAATTTCTCTATAAGGTAAATAGTAACTAAAATCCATTTTCTTACACATCTCATCAATTTTAAATATACAGTAAAACTTTTTAAATAGCTAGAGGACACTTTAGTGAAATATTAATGGGTATTTTAACTATTTACAGCAGTTATGAACTTTTAAAGCGTTTTTAATACAGGGGGCGCTAGTGTACGAAGCAATATGTCAGCGCCCAGTATGGCAACAGCAGTAAATAATTCAGACGACGAAGATGACTGGATTTTTCAGTCGTTCAACAGGTAGTTTCACGCAGCTATTTGGATAGATGTGCGACTGATATCTAGCTTTATTCACAGAAACTCTATATAGATTCAGCAGCATACTCATTAGACTCGGACCCGTTCTTCCTACTCTCACTCTGTAGGTACTCACAATCGGTCTCGAGTTTAGTCATGTACACGGATGTACACTACACTGTACACGCTCACACAGCCTTTTTTGCGATGCGAAATCGATAGATAGTGTGGTGCCTCGCACAACACTATCCAGAGAGACCGGGTACAAGATGGCGTTGCACAAAAGATGCGTTGTTCCCCGACCCCCGAAAGCGGTTAAGCCGCGCACTTCCGCGGGACTGGGCGCACGCGACCGCGGGGTGTTGTATGTAGCATCTCGCGCTCTCCGCTATACGAATTCGCGCGCCGAAGGAAGGCGGGCGCGCGAATGCGTATAGCGGGCAGCCTAACATCGCGCAGTTTTCGGGACACGTACATCGGCTCGGCTACATCGGCTTTGGAGGGGGGCCTTTCCGATTATAGATTGACACGCGTTTGTACATCCTCGCCGTCGTACCGTCACATGCCGTATTTTCGTACCTTATCTGGCGTTCTCCCACTCTCTTTCTCTCTTTCTCGCACTCCCCACGGTCTGTCTCTCTCTCTCTCTCTTTCGCTCGCTCCGCCGCCACGGGTTAATAAGGTATCTGTATACATGCATCAATGCTGCCGCAGCCAGGCACACACGCATGCACTTGCAGCGTTTAAATAAAATGTAATGCTAAATAAATACAAAATCTATTTACTACGAAAGTCACCGCGTCGCAAAAACTCCCCGAGCCAGCGTTTGTTGGATATAGCATTTCGACCGTGCTTGGTCGCCACGTGAGCGCGGGGGAGGAGGGAGGCTGGAATGTCGCGCTCTGCCGTCTTCGTAAAAACATGTGCATATATATATTTGTGTGTCAGTGTGGCGGCGTATTGTAGGATTAGCTACGTGTAAAAACTGCCACGGCCACGCCAGCACGTGCTCGCATGACGTGCCGTCGCCACGGGCAGCGCGGGGTCAAGAGGTTGATAAAAACCTCGCACGTACGGAGCCAGGCGCTTTTGGAGATAGCATCTAGAACGCGCCAGCCCACGTGGAGCGCCGTACACGTCTTCGTTAAAACCTCTGTGGTAGACGTAACGCTATACTCGGTCATCGCATAGCGGCCAATGAGCGAGCGCGTCATCGCTGATTGACAGCATTTCTTGGAGTTTCTTGTAGGAGCCACTACGTCTTAGCCATGAGGCGCGCCACCCCAAAAAAAGTTTAGGGTCCGTTTGGAGATGGCCTCAAGCCGTCCATCCCAAAATGTCGGTTGGATTGCGCCCAGTTTTCGCGGAGTGCGTTTTCAGACCCCTGTCTAAGGTATCTGTCTAAGGGGACAAAAAGGGGGCGGCGTATTCGCGTTGGGGCGCGGCCTCGCCGCGAGCTGTGCGCTGCGCGCAAAAACCGGGGCCGCAAGTCCGTCCAGACAGGAGAGAGAGACAATCTGTGATGTGGTCGCAGGAAAAATTTGTAAAACATTAGCTGATTCAGTGATTGCACAGGCACTTGCCCCTTGCCCTTGGAACGTCTCAATAAAAAAAAGGTAAATAAACACGAAATGTATTTACTACCAAAGTCTTAATGTTTCTCTACTCTATTTCGCCTATGATCACCTGTAAATGCCAGTCAAATGCTCATCTGCAACACACAAGTACACCGCACGCTGCATACTGGCACGGCAGTTAATGAACGCGGGCTATAGTACTAGAGCTAACCGCACGCTAGCTGCTGCACACTGACACTGATGCTGAGAGGGTCTATGTCCCCCAGGGTACTGTCGGAACGTACCCTGGGTACGGTCCGGTATACCGGAACGTACACTGGTACTATCTAATATGCCGGACTGTACCTCGCCTACTCCACTAACGAGTCTATGGAGTCGCCTACGCGTACTCCCTAACCCTAACCATATCAAATAGTTACCAGGGTACATTCCGGTATACCTGACCGTACCCAGGGTACGTTCCGGCAGTACCCTGGGGGACATAGACCCTATGAGCGACACTGACAGTGTGCAGCAGCTAGCATGTGGTGTACTTGTGTGTTGCAGATGAGCATTTGACTGGCATTTACATGTGATTATAGGCGAAATAGAGTAGAGAAACATTAAGACGTTGGTAGTAAATACATTTATTTACCATTATTTTTTTTATTGAGACGTTCCAAGTGCCTGTGGCTGTTTGGATGCGTAATAAACCGGCGTTATTAATTATTACTCTTAGCTGTCGAATCGGTCTATCTTATTCAGATTCACCTGGCTGAACTCTTTAACATCGATATAAATATAGGGTCATTAATAATTACGTGATTACTTTGTTAGCTTTACATAGGTTCTGCCTCTGCAATTAGTGAATTACACGTGACATTTCTTCCAATGTTGAGCCAAAGTTTTGCTTTCAATTGTTTTAATTACATACAGGTATAACAATTTGCACATGTATGACCTACAGCATCCAACACGAAATATTCAGTGGACAGCTAGCAATAGTAAGTAACCCTACGACTAGCTCTGTGGATTTATCTATAAATATATAATATATGCCCACGAGATCTAGTAGCAGCAATGCATAGCTTTCGTTTTATATAGCATTATAGCCATTATATCATATGCATCAACAATTTTTTAAATAGACATTTTCTCCCATTTTTATGAATATCAATGCACCAATCCACTTTCAGCTTATTTACTATTTAAAGCACACAACTTGGGAGGTTCGCTATTCGGTCAGTAGGTAGGCGGTTACGTAAACTTGTTATTATTTTAATCCGTAAAAATTGCCCTCGATATGGTATGAACCCGGTAAATTAGACAAAAACGGGATATTTCTTGAGAGCAGCATTGTTGCAACACATATCCATCATTGTTTCGCTAGCGGTCGTCATCGCTGGTTGTGAAAAGGAAAAGCGCAGTGAGATCATCGAACTTTCCCTTCCCGACAAGCTTCTTGCTGCCGCTGAAATACAGGTAGGTGGCGCCACCTCTCTGTCGGCGACATTAGGAAGTGTCAATGTGCTCCTTTTGAAGAAGTCGTTTCAGTTTGGCTTGACATTTGTGCAAATTTCAGTTTCTTGTCCTAGCAGTTGGTGCGACATAGATGTCACTGGTTATTGTGTGCGTGCATTGCATCAAGAGCTAATAATACCTATTATATAAAACACCTATAGGGTCTATAGATGTATTCTATGTATATATGTGTATTATTAGCTCTTGGTCGCTCATCTGTGGTGACGTGTGAATGCACGTGTGCTTCACACAACTCTGGTAAAGTCTGAGTGAGCGACTGTCGCATCAACGCAACCTGCATCCGTTATTGAGTCTTGTTTCATTCAAGGGCCTCCACAAGGACAGAGATTTCAGACTTGTGCAGGGCGGATTCTGCCAGCATGCGATTCACGCACTGCGGTGTGTCATCAAGGAGCGACTCATTGCCACGACGACAGCAGCAGACACAGGGGTCACCGTGTGGAAACTGGATTCAGAGGAAGGAGGTCGGTACATCAGTATTCAAACGGATGCTGCGCAGTCTACGGATGCTCCTGTGAATTTATCCTCCTATGTTGGGGAGTAGCGAATAATACAGAAATGCAGTACTACCAGGCAGCGTGTACTATATTGAGGATGGGTTATATAACTCAGGTCTCACAGCCTGACCCCTCTCCCCATCTACCTCTTTTGTTGAATCCAACGTGTCTTCCCGATCGCAGGCTCCGCCATGTTTAATCCCCGGTTCTGCTGCAGGCGTCATCTCTCCCGTGCGCACGGTGACGACCGGCGTGACCGGTAGCCCCCTGGCGGCGGCGGCAGCGGACAGCAGGGTCGCCTTCATCGACTCGCCGCATCGTGTCTCCGTCGTCGACGTCAGTTCTCCCGAGAACACGCTACACACGTGTGAGTGTTCACCGCGTGCGTGTGATACCCTGGTTAAATAATACCCTGCTCAGTGTTACCTAATAGAGTGCATCATCTTGTAAAATTGCATTGGGATTAATGTGGGGATGGAGAGGGCAAACTGCTTACGGAATAAGTACGATGTAAAGCCTCCCTCCTCTCCCCCCTCCCCCCACACACACAACACCCACACACAACTACCCCAGTATGTTTTCTGGAGAATTTATAATGTCGTTAATTGCGATGACGTTGACGTTCGCTTGCGTCGGGCGGCGATCGATAGATGGCGCTCGCTTACGTTCACTCGCCCTTTTCCACGATCAGATGACGTCGCGGACGACTCCTCCGCCATGGAGTTCACGGACGCGCACACGCTCGCGACGTGTGGGGGCGCCACGGGTCGGCTCACGCTGCGGGACACGAGGTGCGACGACGGGGCGACGGCCGGGATCACGGAAATCCCCGTCACGCGCACGGGTGACGCCGCGTGGACGTTCTGCTCAGCAGGTGGCAGCAGCTGTTGTAGGTTCTATCGGCTGTCGTCGGGCGGCCGTCTCCTCTGCACCGACGCCCGACGAGTGAACGGCACTTACTGGGAAGCGGACCTTGCGATGAGCTGCGCACAGACGTGGCAGCACCTCTGCATGCAGGCATCGCCGGCGACACCTGGTGTTGTCTCAGTATCCGGTACGGGTTCTGCGTCTGTGTAATGTCTGACGTGCCTTCGCTCACTCGCACGCAAATGCGTCTGATCTCTGTAATTGTAACTTCCTAGTTGTGTGGTGAAACTGATGCCTTTTCTCATTGTATTTCACCATGTGGTCACAGCCACCGATCCACAGATATTAGACCATAGACACAGAATCTGAATTCCCAGCTGCAGATGCAGCCAAAGCCAATAAATTCACACGCCCAGAAACCACATTAACAGCTGCAGATGCAGCCATAGACAATACAGTCACAGACATACAGAGCAGATGCAGCCATAGACATTACATTTACAGACACAGAAACCACATTCATAGCTGCAGATACAGCCATAGACAATACAGTCACAGACATACAGAGCAGATGCAGCCATAGACATTACATTCACAGACACAGAAACCACATTAACAGCTGCAGATGCAGCCATAGACAATACAGTCACAGACATACAGAGCAGATACAGCCATAGACATTACATTTACAGACACAGAAACCACATTCATAGCTGCAGATACAGCCATAGACAATACAGTCACAGACATACAGAGCAGATGCAGCCATAGACATTACATTCACTGACACACAGAAGGCAAATTCACAGACACAGACCCCACAGACATCAAATGCCGCGAGTACGAAAAAACCAAAGCACTCCTTACTAGGCTGCAGTCCCCATTAAGGCAGACACCTAGTTTTTAGGCGTGCCGTCGCGAATACTTGGCTCTGCTCGATAAAATTCACGTTTCACGATTTTTCCCCCTCGACAGGTTTCGACAGCAACGTACGCCTTTACGACCTCTCCGCGTCTCCGACCGAAAGCCAATCGCAAGAGGCGCAGCAACCGCGCGACGAGGAAAGATGTCGCTCGGCCGCGCGGCCGATGTTTGTGCACGACGGACACTCTGCCTGCGCGAACACGGACGCCGCGGCGACGGCGGTCGCCGTGACGACGCACGCGTGGCATCCGGAGCAGACGAACCTGATTCTGTCGTCTGCTAGCGACGGCAGTCTACACGCGTGGGAATGGAGGGAACCGACGACATGACTCACGCGACGAAATTCACATTGAGACATTCCGATGAGGTGGCCATCTTGTACGTTTACCGCGTCGTTTCGTACGAGGAAATCAACACGGGTGACAGCTAAACACCGTCAGATGTCTGGACACCAATTTGGAGCACCGTGCATCAAGCTTACTGAGATTTTTGACCCTGTATACAGATTATGTACAAATGAAACCATTGTTATAATAGAATAATCTACTTTAAAATAGAATATACATGTAACTGAAATTCACCTGATTGCACTGTTATCTATAAACACATGCACATAGACATGTGCACGCACACACACACATACACACATCTACACGTGTATATACACATGTACATTATAGCCTCGTCTACACGACGAAATTTAACTCGAGTTAAGCGTTAACTCGAGTTAACGATTATGTAGCGTCTACACAACAACACCCGTGCGTGCGTGCGTTTGTGTGTACGTGCGTGTGCACGTCTGTGTGTACGTGCGTGCGTGCGTACGTACGTCTGTGTGTACGCACGTGCGTGCGTCTGCGTGTACGTGCGTGCGTCTGTGCGTGCGTACGTCTGTGTGTACGTGCATGCGTGCGTCTGTGCGTGCGTACGTACGTCTGTGTATACGTGCGTCTCTGTGTACGTGCGTGCGTACGTCCGTCTGTGTGTACGTGCGTCTCTGTGTACGTGCGTCTCTGTGTACGTGCGTCTCTGTGTACGTGCGTGCGTACGTCCGTCTGTGTGTACGTGCGTGCGTGCGTACGTACGTCTGTGTGTGCGTGCGTGCGTGCGTCTCTGTGTACGTGCGTGCGTACGACCGTCTGTGTGTACGTGCGTGCGTACGTACGTCTGTGTGTACGCGCGTGCGTGCGTCTGTGTGTACGTGTGTGCGTACGTCTGTGTGTACGTGCATGCGTGCGTCTGTGTGTACGTACGTGCGTGCGTACGTACGTCTGTGTAAGTGCGTCTCTGTGTACGTGCGTGCGTACGTCCGTCTGTGTGTACGCACGTGCGTGCGTGCGTACGTACGTCTGTGTGTATCAGTGGGCGTGTGTACGTATACGTGCGTGCGTGCGTACGTCTGTGTGTACGTATACGTGCGTACGTCTGTGTGCATATACGTGCGTACGTCTGTGTACGTATACGTGCGTGCATGCGTGTGTATACGTGCGTGTATTTGTCGTTATGATGATTGTACGTATATTGCTATACGTGCGTACTATTGTAAGTACAAGTGTTGCCGCCTATCGTGGAGTTATGTACTATTCGCTAACTCAAGTTAAGCGTCTATACGGGGCCTTAACTCGAGTTAGCTTAACCTCGATCCACTGGCGAGGTTAAGCTAACTCGAGTTACCTTAACTCGATTTGAGGCCCCGTATAGACGCTTAACCAGAGTTAAATTTCGTCGTGTGGACGAGGCTATTAGATGCGAAAAACCTTTGCCACGAAAACAGACTGCTAAGATATATATATATATATATATATATATATATATAGATATAGTAGATAGATATATATAAATAAATAAATATATATATATATATATATATCCTGATCTGTTTACCGCATCCCACAGTATCGATGGGTGTCACACACATCAATAGAATAGTCTGGTTGCTGACCGCCAGGTAGCTAGCCATTTTTGTGCCAAAAGTTCCGAATTGACTGAATGATAACTGAGTAGTGAATGGAAACAAGAGCTGTCACAACCAATGCACATGTCTTCCTGTTCACATGCAATACAATCTTTTACAAGCCATTACATCACTGTTTACTGCGGATATGGAAACCACGAAGGCATAAAATGAGCACAATAAACCCCTCTCCTTAAGTTTTTATGTGATATTTGTTTATTTATCACAAAATTCAGTCGATGACCACTCCAACTCTTTAAATATTTCAGCGATAACATATCAACACGTACAATCTGGACATGATAAAGAGGAAAGTGTATATAAATATCAGTTTCTGTACATTTAGAACTACAACGTTGTCACTCAGTCTCCAGTATGGCAATAGTACAACCGCTGCATCCAGCTTTTAACCTAGTCTAACATGTACAACTAGACCTCTGGCCGTTACACATGGAGCAAAGTATCAGTAACACGGACACAGCCGAAGCCAACGCTACACCAGAGTTCAACCCGGCCTGCCACAGATCTGACAGGAGTATATCTATTATAAAACGACACCAACAATCCCGGTCAGTTACAAACACGGTCGGTTGCGAAACCGATCGTATTTTGCGCGGTTGCATTTCACGCTGGGAGAGATGAGGATGTGCAGGGAGCACGATACCGTGAAGCACGCTCAGTACCATTATTCACAGCGCCGGGCATCGGCGAGTTCCGCGTCAGTGTGGCGTACGTCACCGCCACGCACGACGTCACGCGGTGATGCACGACGTCATGCAACGACGCACAAAGCAGACGCACGCTCCGCGTGATAACGTCGCATAAGCTGCGAGTTTCGGCGACGATGAGTTATAGACTCGTGATAGGTTGTGTTGCTCACTCTGTTTAGTGCGATGACAAACACGAGGATATCTAAACTAACTTATATACATAAATACGTATATATATATATATATATTATATATATATATATATATATATACATACATACATATACATATACACGTATATACATATGTATATATCCACTAGAAACAATAATTGCAGTCGGCAGGTGGTATGGCTCTATATACATGTACACATATGTCAACAGGTGTGGTGTAGGATAGAGACACGCTCTCTCTCTCTCTCACTCTCTCAGATGTGCTGTGTGATCAATGTAAACACGGGATCGGAGGCATCCTTGCGCACAGTCAATCGCAATTACTGCCGAAAGGAAACGCACACCAGCAAACAACACGCAGGATGCCTGCGTCGTATCATTTTAGAGATGCGTGTTTTGATGGGGGGGGGGTGGATGCAGGAGAGGGGTTGGAAGTTGCAGCGATAGGTGCAAAAGTCTCAGAACGCATCTCAGAGGTGGTGGGGCGAGATTTCGTGGCAACTGGAAACCTCGTGCAATTCTGGAGACGGTGGTAAACAACAATGAGCGATACACGGGCACAAATACGCATGCGCAGAGCAGACAATATCATAGTACGTGGATGAAGTACACTATGAGCTACACGAACGAAGAAAATCATTACTACCGAGACAAAAACCAGACGACAACACTGCAACCGGTCGCAATTCATGCAGATGATCGACAGCAAATGGCTAGCAAGGGGAGGGGAGGACAACACGGCGGCGGAGGGAGAGGTATATTAACACGGGAGATGGGTGGTGTAGCATGGTAGGTTATTAGGAGAGGGGTATTATATATTAGCACGGGGGAGGGGTGGTGCAGCATGGTAGGTTATTAGGGGAGGGGTATTATATATTAGCACGGGGGAGGGATGGTACAGCATGGTGGGTTATTAGGGGATGGGTATTATATATTAGCACGGGAGATGGGTGGTACAGCATGGTAGGCCATTATTAGGATGGTATTATAATATTAGCACGGAGGATGGTGGTCCACAGCGTGGTAAGGTTATTAGGGCGGGTATGCATTATATTAATGACGGGATGAGCGAGTACAGCATGGTGGGTTAGGGAATGAGGGGTAGTGAAGCGCGGGGGGTTAGGAGAGGGGGATGAAGCATGGGTAAGGGTTATGGGAGGGGTGTGAAACGAGCAGGGGGTGTAGGCAGGGGTGATGAAGCATGGTGGGTTTAGGGAGGAGGGGTGGTGCAGCACAGAGGGCTTTTGGGGGAGGGGGGGGGGGGGGTGGTAAAATGCGCGAGGGTTAGAGGAGGTGTGGTGAAGCACGGGGGGGATTAGGGAGATGGGCTAGTGAAGCGCCGGGTTAGGGGGATGACGTGGTACAGCGCGGGAAAGGAGTTAGGGGGAGGGGTGGACAGCGCGGGAGTTAGGGGAAGGGTGGTACAGCGCGGGGGATTAGGGGGAGGGGTGGGGGTCGTACACGAAGTCGCAAACAAGAGCAATGGGTGGTCGGGGAGTATAGGAAGTGGTCAGGGGAGATCAATGTGGGAGTGAAAGGGTAGATTGCAGTGTTGCTAGCCACGTCACCACTGTTCGGACACGTGTCTTGCATACAAAACTGCCAACGCGCAGCTTGGTCTTCACTCTCAGCCGAAAGCTCAAGGCGAGCGTCCGAAGAAGAAGAGGAAGAAGAAGAAGAAAAAGAAGCAGAAGAAGAAGACGAAGAAGCAGAAGAAGAAGAAGACAGTGACGAATACCAACAACGTCGACACGACATGTGGGGTTTGCAGCGGCAGATGCCCAGACCTCCATCAGGGACATGACGTCAGTGCCACCTGTCTGACATCAGCGGAACTAACGCCGCCATCTGAAGCGCCTCCATGAAAGCTAATTGTGAAAAAGAAGAGCGAATATGGTGCGGCGAATAGGAATAAAAGCCATTATTAACGGCGAATAGGTGACCGGACCGCGCGCACGGGCGAGACCAGCCGGACGCATATAGATTCTTAATATCTTACAACACCATCATCACTCACACGTTTATGTACAAACATCTACCATCAATCTCAAGATCAAAAACGGGGAAAATATTCAATATAATAAACCTATGGATCATAACACGAAACTGAACACGTATATCGTCAGGAGTATATAATAGAGATCTCTATTATGTACTCTTGATATCCTACGACTGGTACAAAAAAATCAACAATGACTGCTGAGTCGTGACGTCACTCGTCGAGGGATGGGCGAGCTGTAAGGGTTGTGAATATGGCTGCCACACAGATGCAACCATTGCTGCAAATGATGTGACGTGTGAAACCTCATAACCACATGCCGTGGGATCTGTTCGTTTCCTAATTCTAGTGCCTTCTTTAATGAGAAACTACGTGGCAACATTCCACAATGCCGAACATAGTTCGACGTAGAACTAGTAGTGATATTAGGCAATGCCGAACATATTTTGACGAAGAACGTGAAGCGATGTTCCGCAATGAGCGATCATCGCAGCGCGCTTAGAAGCAACAACTGACAACGACTAACTGAGTGAGCGTACGACCGGCGAGCGAGATATGACCAGCAACCTCAGCGAAGAGCCGACAATGCTTCTGCAGGGATGGCGTAGATGCGCTACTCAAACACGTGACGTGGCGTGTAACACGATGCAGTGACACCACCACGCGACGCCATGTCGATTGCCTAAAGTGCGCGTCGAAATGATGCCGTTGCTGATTTGGCAGTCATTCACTCAAGCTCTTCGATCCTGTAACATTCGGCATAGCCAACATCGGTCAGCATCCAGCCAACATCCAGCCAACATTGCGCAACATCCAGCCACCATTGCGCAACATCGTGCAACATCGGCCAACATCCGGCGACGGCAAGATACGAGCGCACGTAGTGAGGAGACCCATCCAAGCAGCCGCTGTGCAGCGCTGCCTTCAGACGTTGCTTCGATCGATAACCCGCCAAGCATTCTCCCGAAGACGTCGTTCAACGCACATTTACTAAGAGCTGTTCTTTCGGAGGGAGATTCCGTAAGAAGGGACAATCCAGACAAGGACGCGACCCACCCCCCAAGACGAAGACTCATGCACACAAACAATAATTTCCTAACGATAAATGCAACTAAACCTTACCCCACTGGACCTTCTCGGCTTTCTCTATACAGTCTCTTTCCTGCACGTCACCAGCGGCTTGCCCGGGTGCAAAGGCAGAGAGAGGCGCGCGTTCGCAAATGGACAACAACAACAAAAACACACCTAACTATGGACCCAGCCTTTAAATAAAACTCGACTTTAGGATTGAGATCAACGAAAAAAATCAACGCAAGTGATCATATACTTAGTATCGGTATAATATTGGGCGTCTGCATAAAAAGGAAACGCGCGCGAGAGATGCAACGCGGGTGACCCCCCCCCCCCTGTTCTCGGAAGCTCGATAGAGCGACGCTTACAATCGCGTTGACGTAGCGATTGTGGCGCCACCACACGGCCGCCGCCGCATCTCGCTAGCCACCACTGGCTCGCCGTTATCCGTCGAACAACCTTCGTAACAAACTTAAAAGCGCACGTTTAATAAAAGACGGAGCTGGCAGCGCTCGGGGGGTCGTAGGTGGCGCCACGGTTGGGAGCGCGGACGGTGAGACGCCACACACCGTGCCGCGAGAGTTGAGAGACTCGCGTCAAAATGCGACGCCGAACAAAAATTCGGCGCGGCCGTCGACTTGCTCGACTCTCGTCATATCGCTAATTAACGAATGCTAATTAGGCATTCGATTTTAGGCTCGACGCCCCGCGTAAGCGTCGAACAGGCAGCTGCTCCCTGACAGAGAATGGATCACGCACCACATTGTTGACAGGTATGCGGCAGGGTGGTTGCTCTCACACAATTTCCCATATATTCCTATTTGCGGTGAAGAAGGTAGTGGGCACGCGCTGGGAATTCCCCCCTCGATGGAACCACGATCGGTCGTCCCCCTGACCGGCGGATAAATCATGCTGTCAAGGGTCTCCTGCGCAGCCGCTCTCTGTTTTCATGCTGTCCGCATTGTTTCGACGCGAACGCTCTCAAAATTCCAAAAATGAGACAAACGATCGAGAGTGCCACCTGGCGGGGAGAGCGCCACCTGGCGGGAAGAGCGCTACCTGGTGGGGGAGAGCGCCACCTGGCGGGGAGAGTGCCACCTGGTGGGGAGAGCGCCACCTGGCGGGGACAATGCCACCCGGTGGGGAGAGTGCCACCTGGAGAGGACGCCACCTGGCGAGTAGAGCGCCACCTGGCAGGGAGAGCGCTACCTGGAAGGGAGCCACCTGGTGGGGAGAGCGCCACCTGACAGGGAGGACGCCACCTGGCGGGAAGAGCGCCACCTGGAGGGGAGCCACCTGGTGGGGAGAGCGCCACCTGACGGGGAGGGCACCACCTGGCAGGGAGGGCGCTACCTTGCAGGGAGAGCGCCACCTGGTGGGGAGGGCTCGCGAATGAGGACATGAGGTACGCGAAATCTTCGAACAGAGGCCATAGTACGGACTACGATATCACAGCTTGGTGGTTGCAGGATCTCTTACCGGAGCGGACACCCTCTTAGGGTCTCCGACTAAAACGATAAGATGTTACCTCGGTAACCATCAAGCGTACGCGGTTACCATGGTTACCGCATTGTTACACACAGTGTAGTAATAGGACAATCAATCTAACACACGGCTATCGTCAATGATACAAACCATATAAAACATATACGGCCACATAGAGAAATACGGCCGCGCACACTGATATCTACTCCATTTTTCCTCTCTCGGGGCGATAGAGTACACAATCACACACGCACGCATGCACGCACGCATGCATGCACGCATGCACACTCACACACACGTACACGCACACACATACACACACGACGTCGTCTTCTTGCTATATTTATAGTTGTTGCACGATGTCTTCACTTTGGTTTCTCTCGTAAAGCACCTGGGGTACGTTAACGCCCGCGCCGTGACACGATTGGGGCGAGGCGAGACGGCGGCGCGAGGCGGCGGGGGGGGCGGGGGGCGTAGGGTTATCCGAACCTCTCCTTGATGAGGTACATCAGCTTCTTCTTGCCCTTGTAGATGAGCTTCATGTGCTCGACGAGCTGAGCAAACTGGATGTGGCCGTCGTGCGCGAGCAGAAACGTCTCGCGCGCCTTCGTCAGAAAGTCGATAAAGTCGCCGTAGTGGCGCGGCGAGATGTGCGTCAGCCGCGAGTGCGTCGTGTTCACGTACGCGCCGATCGCGGCGTCGAGCAGCTGCCGCAGCGGCGACTTGTCGTACGAGAGCAGCTTCAGCGACGAGCGCCGCTTGCTCGGGTCAACGACGGCGGCGGCGGCCGGCGACGCGGCCATGCCCGGCGCCGTCATCGTGCAGCGGCGCAGGATGTCCGACAGCACGGTCGCGCACTGAACGTTCTTCACGACGAGCGGGATGATGTTCGTCAGCTCGGGCTTGCCGAGCGAGTGGCTGAGCGCGCACGCCCAGTGGATGTCGTTGATCGCCGGGTGCGTGTCCTGGTTGTAGGCGAGCGTGAGGTTGCGCATCGCGAGCGCGGCGAGCTTGTACGCGCGGCCCGGGTAGCCGCGGTGCTCCATGTAGCGCGCGATGTTGAACAGCTGGCTCGAGTCCATCACGCTGACGGCGGCATCAACGACGATCTGGTAAGCCGTCTCGAAGGCGACCGCGTCCTTCTCGCAGAGCGTGAGAGCGGCGAGCGCGCACGACTGCGGCTCCTTGGTGGCGCACTGCAGCGCGAGCGAGCGCGCACAGCCCGCCAGCTCCTCCTGCTGTACGTAGTTGACGTTCACCTGCAGCATCGTCGTGTGCGACATGATCGTCGTCGCGACCATCCCTGCGGCGAGAGAGAGAGAGAGGGAGTTAGACGCGCGGTGAGAGAGAGAGAGAGAGAGAAAGATCAGAACAGGTCAGAACATGGAGCGAGACATGGAGTGACCGGCAGTGGTGTCCGGTCTCATCCCGACTGAGGACAGAGATGCGTGTGCTGCTCACCCGTCGCCTCGGTCGGTGTGAACAACGTGTACCAGTTGTGCATGATGGAGACGAGAGCCTTGACACCGATGTCCGTCGCGCACGTGACGAGCCAACGCACCATCTCGCGCCGCCGCCACGGGCTCGGCGTCGGCGTCAGCGTCATGCGAACCACCTACAAACAAGCGAACATCAGCATCAGCGTACGTGCGAACTCAGTGGAGATTTTTTGCGCGAAACACACGAATCGTAGAAAGACCGAATAGGGAGAAATTAAGTACTGTTTGGAATTGAGAAAATGAATGGGAAAAATCGAAAGTAATCTAAGAACGACAGTAAGCAGTTGTACACATGGCTTGAAATGTTCACTAGCCAGTTAACGCAGTGATTTGTATAATCTGCTTAACCCTAACAACACCTACCAGTCTCTGTGAGTGATGTGCTGAACCTGTTTTAGCCATCGATATAAAAATCTATCATATATAAAATAGTCTATTCTATAGTATTAGTCTATGATATGGAATTACAACAAAATGACGGTATCGCAATGAAAGCATGATGGAACGACGGATCGATGGCAACACGGCAGAACAAGGACAATAAAGTGGAATGATTGCATCACGAAGGAATGGCGGTACAATGGCAACAATATAGTGGCATGATGGGGACACCACAGTGGAAATAGGACAGTGCAACGGTACAACCACATCGCGAGGGAACAACGTCCTGCACGATGAACCGACGGTGGCGCCCTCACCTGCAGGCCGAGTTCGAACGCGACGTTGACGAGCGGCAGGTGGCGCGGGCCCTCGACGGGCGTCGCCATCTTGAACGCGTCCTGCGCGAGCTTGAACAGGTGCGTCGAGCTGTGAATGTTGCACTGCGCCGACTCGAGCACCGTCTGCAGGCACGGAATGTCGCCTGCAAATGCACAAAGGTCAGCCGCACGCGACGCGACGTCATACGCCATCTTCCCCCGCTGATGGTGCGGCAGCGGCGGCGGCTGCGGAGGCTTGTAGAGGTGGCGGCTGCGGTGGTGGTGGAAGCTGCCGCCGTGCGCGATTTCGAGCACGGTCTGCATGCGTGGATACTCGCCTGCAAGCAACAACAACAAACATGCGGCCGTTACACACGAGCAGGTTCACGCACGCACGCACGCACGCACGCACGCACGCGGGCATGCACGCACACACGCGCGCTCGCCGGCATGCAATCACACACGCGCGTGGGCACATGCACATGCACGTACGTACGCATGCACATGCACGCTCGTGCGCATGCACATGCACGTACGTACGCATGCACATGCACGCTCGTACGCATGCACATGCACGTACGTACGCATGCACATGCACGCTCGTGCGCATTCACATGCACGTACGTACGCACGCACATGCACGCTCGAGCGCATTCACATGCACGTACGTACGCACGCACATGCACGCTCGTCTCTCTCTCTTTCTCTCTCTCTCTTCTCTCTCTCTCTCTCTCTCCTCTCTCTCTCCTCTCTCCGCTTCGCTGTCTCTATTCTCTTCTCTCCTCTGTCTCCCCCTCTCTTCTCACACACTCACGTACCCCACTCACTCACTCACTCCTCACTCACTCACTCACTCACTTCACTCACTCACTCACTCACTCACTCACTCACACTCACTCTTCTCTTGTCTCTCTCTCACTCAATCTCACTCTCACATCTATCTATCTGTCTCTCTTCTCTCTTTCTGCACGGAAGAGAAAATTCACGAAACTTCCAAGTATATATTCAAATCAGTAACACATCTATTCTTGCAATTGATCGCAAAAGAATGCGTGCGGTTTCGAATTCGAACGCTATAGAGGTTTTCATCACTATGGTGTGAATACGGATGAAATTTCGTGCTTTCACCAATCTCTGGTGGGGAATCTAACAACAAGCTTTCGTAAGTTTCCAGGCTGCTATTCATTATGCTAGCACGTAGGGCGTTGTCTGACAACAAACCTCGGCGCATACTTCTCGCCGATATCTGAGTTGAAGCCACTTAATGCGAGCCGTGGTCACGTGACACGTCCACTCTCACTCGATACCATCTCGCATATCAGTAGGTTCATGTGTCTGTGTTTGTGGTGCTCGTGGCGTAAG
>NW_014577197.1:344320-349707 GCF_000485595.1 Priapulus caudatus | reverse complement strand
CGCTGCATCGCGTTACGTGGCATCTTGTGTCGTTGACGGTACTGTGCATGTGCGTTGCATACGTTTACGTGCATCTGGTGAGATCGCGTACGTACGTTGCATGCGGCGATGCGTACCTTTGTGCTATGTGCATCATACGTAGCTTTCGTGCCTGTGCATGCGCGTACTGTACAGTGACATGGTGCGGTGCGCGACGTTAGTGCATCGTGAATGCCGCATTGAGAGAGAGAGAGAGAGAGAAAATTAGCAGGAAAGTGAGAGCCCTACCGGCCCCTGCCCCCGTCCCCGCTGACCCGCATGCTCGTGCTGCATACATACCCTTGGCAGCGGCTAGCATCGTAGAGGCGAGCTCACACTGCTGCGTCTCAATGTGTCCGAGCGTGAACCAGCGCGCGTTCATCACCGCGTCACCACTGCCCTCTAGGATCGGTAACCTACGGCAACAACAACAACAACAACTCTAGTGACGTCACGTACTCGACACGCGATGCGTTTTGCTAAGTTCCAATCGGGTCGTAGATGCTAGTTTACACTGCATCTATGTCTAATACAGGCATCTTATATCCTATATATATCCTATATCTTAAGTTTATTAACGTAATATTCTTCAATGTTCTAATGATGGCAACACTATATCCAATAAGTATGGAATGTACAGGAAATTCGTTAATGTAATATTCTTCAATGTTCTACTGATGCCAACACTATATCCAATAAGTAGGTAATGTACAGAAAATTCAGTAACGCAATATTCTTGAACGTTCCATTTATGAATGAACTACATCTACAATGTAACATTATGTAAGGAGATTTTTTTTTCCTTAATGACGCTTTAGCTTTACCATAGCTCCAAGAAACGGTATTGCTAGGGTTAGAATACCGGTGTATTGACGTTAGTCACACAGCCTGGTCGGGTTAGCTTTACCAGTGCTTTCACCGTTACACATCCACAGATAGACCATGTCTCCGTATGGTGTGAGTAAAATTTATTTTAAAATTGAAATTGATGGCATGGTTTTTTCATGGAGATTTCAAGCAGAGATGCAGTATACATCGCCGCAATCGACAACTGAATCAGTAACGTGGGAAACGGGTTACACATCCCTTCGTATGTACGTAAAACTCAAATTGCAACCAAATCTGTTTCACACTACCACTCCGATATGCCCCACGAACACGAGCAGTAGGCACGTACTGTAACCAAAAGTACGCGCTGCCAGTGAGCAACGGTCGCACGCACACATAAACATATACGCACGTACGCATGTACGCATGTACGCATGTACACATGTACGCATGCATACATGTACGCACGTACGCATGCACACATGTACACACGTACGCATGCACACACAAACATGCAGTAAACGTACGGGCGTACGCATACAAGCACGCACTTCAACGCACGTACGTACGTATGCAAGCACGCACGAACACACGTAAGTACGCATGCACGCACGCGCGAACACACACTTACGCATGCAGGCACGTACATACGCAAGCACACACGGACTCATGTACGTACGCACACACGATGCACACATGTACGCCGGACATACATACGTACGATCAGAGGTTAATAATAACAAATTATTAAATTTGTCATTATTAACCCCTGGTACGATGCAGGTGATGTATGAAGACGTACATGTGTTAATAGAAGCAGGTAAGAACATGCATATCCGTTATGATAATATCAGGAGTGAATAATAATCTATTATTATTCACTCCTGATAATATCTATTATTGCACACAGGTCCATGCATACATACGCACGCACGCACGCACGCACGCACGCACGCACGCACACACATGCATACACACATACACATTCATACACACACATGCATGCGTGCAAAAAAAACACATGCACTAATAATGCATAAATGTTGCCCCATGTTACAGACAGTCAACTTGCAGAAATTTGCCCCGACGGAATTCGTGAATTATTACCAGTATGTATATTCGGGATATGATTGAGAAATTGTGACTTTACGGACATGGGGTGCAATTTTCAAGGTTTGAAACAGAAAAAACCACCATAGAGAACAGTAATTTCACCGATTGTTTGGTGTGGATTGGGACCACAACACTACTGGCCTCGGTTTGGATATATCTTATATCTCTTTGTTTTGAGTATAGAGGTGACTAAATTAATAAGTACTTTGTGTAATTATCAACACATTATATCATAAAATAATTAATGTGTGAGTTAAAAAATGTTTGCTTTTACTTGCGCTTACAATAATGCTTTTGACTGGAAACACTTTCCATAGAAACACATCTACAATTTTATACCGAATTTCACTGCGAAAATGGCCGAATGCCGAAGCTTCATCAACATTATGCACATTAGAGACATTGAGGGACATTTTTTGTCATAGTGAAGTTAGCGTGTAAATAAACAAGCAGCATCTAAACACGCAGCATACAATAAGCTTAATGTGGTTTATACTGCCTACACCTTACGCACGAGCACCACAACACAGACACATGAAACCCTACTGATATGCCGAGATGGTATCGAGTGAGAGTGCGACGTGTCACGTGACCACGGCTCGCATTAAGTGAGCCTTCAACTCAGATATCGGCGAGAAGTATGCGCCGAGGTTTGTTGTCAGACAACGCCCTACGTGCTAGGCATAATGAATAGCAGCCTGGGAAACTATACGAAGCTTGTTGTTAGGATTTCCCCACCAGAGATTGGTGAAAGCACGAAATTTCATCCGTATTCACACCATAGTGATGAAAACCTCTAGCGTTCGAATTCGAAACCCGACGCATTCTTTGCGATCAATTGCAAGAATAGATGGTGTTACTGAATTTGAATATATACTTGGAAGTTTCGTGAATTTTCTCTTCCGTGCAAGAAAGAGAGAGACAGATAGATAGATGTGAGAGTGAGATTGAGTGAGAGAGAGACAGAGAAAGAGTGAGTGTGAGTGAGTGAGTGAGTGAGTGAGCTGTGAGCTGACGTGAGATGAGTGAGTGAGTGCAGTGGTAGCGTGAGTGTGTGAGAAAGAGAGGGGGGGAGACAGAGAGAAAGAGAAATAGAGACAGCGAGAGCGGAGAGAGAGAGAGAGAGGAGAGAGAGAGAGAGAGAGAGAGAAAAGAGACGAGAAAGAGAGAGAGATTGAGAGAGAGAGAGAAGAGAGAAAAATTAGCAGGAAAGTGAGAGCCCTACGGCCCCTGCCCCCGTCCCCGCTGAACCGCGATGCTCGTGCTGCATACATACCCTTGGCAGCGGCTAGCATCGTAGAGGCGAGCTCACACTGCTGCGTCTCAAGTTGTCCGAGCGTGAACCACGCGCGCCGTTCATCACCGCGCGTCACCACTGCCCTCTAGATCGCCGTAACCTACGGCAACAACAACAACAACAACTCTAGTGGACGTCACGTACTCGACACGCGATGCGTTTTGCTAAGTTCCAATCGGGTCGTAGATGCTAGTTTACACTGCATCTATGTCTAATACAGGCATCTTATATCCTATATATATCCTATATCTTAAGTTATAACGTAATATTCTCAATGTCTAATGATGGCACACACTATATCCATAAGTATACGGAATGTACAGGAAATCGTTAATGTAATATTCTCTCAATGTGTCTTGCTACTGATGCCAACACTATATCCAATAAGTAGGTAATGTACAGAAAATCAGAACGTGCAATATTCTTGAACGTTCCATTTATGAAGAACTACATCTACAATGTAACATTATGTAAGGAGATTTTTTTTCCTCTAATGACGCTTTAGCTTTACCATAGCTCCAAGAAACGGTATTGCTAGGGTTAGAATACCGGTGTATTGACGTTAGTCACACAGCCTGGGTGCGGCGTAGACTTTACCAGTGAGCTTTCACCGTTACACATCCACAGATAGACCAATGTCTCCGTATGGCTGTGGACGCTAAAATTTATTTTAACAATTTGAAATTGATGCCCATAGCGTTTTTTCATGGAGATTTCAAGCAGAGATGCAGTATACATCGCCGCCCAGATCGACAACTGAATCAGTAACGTCGGGGAAACGGGCGTTACACTCCCTTCGATATGTACGTAAGACTCAAATTGCAACAAATCTGTTTCACACTACCACTCCGATATGCCCCACGAACACGAGCCCGAGTAGGCACGTACTGTAACCAAAAGTACGCGCGTGCCAGTGGCAACGAGATCGCACGCACACATCCAACATAATGTATATTATATATAATACTATATATACACGGCATATACTATTATATAATAATTATATGTATATGTATATCGTCTATAATATATGGTCGCTATGAGGTACCTCATTGCGCGCAGTCCTATCCTGTAGGCCAGGTCGGAGTCATGAGGCAGCAGCGACGTGAACAGATACTTGGCGAAGGTGTGCATCGGCACGCTCTCAACGTGGATGCCGAGTCCTAGTCCCGCTCGTGGGGCCCGCCTGCAGACGACAACGGGGGTGTCGCCCTCCAATACGTTACTATGGCGACGGCAGACGCTGACCCGATGGTATTTCGTCGTCGTTTACACGCTCGCGAGTATTTTTCTGTATTTCACGAGGGTTTAGATGGAGCTGAGCAAGACCATGATGAGTAAGAACTAGTCGGTAATCAGTAATTGCAGCTTCGAGGCATCTGCTATCAAACTTTGCACAACTATCGTATATCATGTATCAAACCGACACATAATATCATATGTCATGTATCATATCTAGTGACACTACATCGTATATGGAAATACTACATTTATTTATATCATACATCATCTATATACATCGTACATCATATACACATATATATGTGTGTGCTGTGTGTTGTTGCCGTAGTGCTGCGTCTGCGTGCGTGCCGTGCGTGCGTGGCGTGCGTGCGTGCGTGCCGTGCCGCTGCGTGATCTGCGTGCGTGTGTGTGTGTGTAATATGTATATATGTATATATCAGCATCACACTCTATTGTATCTATGATGTGCATCGGCACCGGTGAGTGATGTGACGTGAGTGAGGAGTGACTGTGACCGTGAGGTGAGTGAAGTGAGTGAAGTGAGTAGAGTGACGGTGACGTGAGTGAGTGACCGTGAGTGAGTGCAGAGTGAGTGAGTGGCAGTGATGTGAACGTGGTGGTGACGAGACTGTGAGTGATGTGAGTGACGGTGAGTGAACGTGAAAGGTGATGGATGATGTGAGTCGAGTGACGTGAGTGTGTGAAGTGAGTGAGTGAGTGAGTGACAAGTGAGTGCACGTGAATGAGTGAGTAAGAGTGAGTGAGCGACAGAGAGAGAGCACCGACCTTCTAACAGCAGCTTGGCTTGCCGCCGCATCACCTCCACGAGCGTGACGTCCATCTCCACCTCCTGCAGCTTAGCTATGAGCTTCTCATCTCTCTTCTTTTG
>NW_014577197.1:341037-344295 GCF_000485595.1 Priapulus caudatus | reverse complement strand
GAGAGAGGAGAGAGAGAGGCGGACAGGGCAGAAGGGAGAAGATCAAGAGACGCGCGACAAGAGGAACGTAGGTATGGCTCTCTCTTTCCTCTCTTCCTCTCGCTCTCTTCTCTCTCTCTCTCTCTCTCTCTCTCTGCCTCTCTCTCTCTCTCTCTTTCTCTCTCTCTTCTCTCTGTCTCTCTCTCTCTCTCCACACGCACACAGCACGCTGCGCGCGCGCGGCGTATATTACTTGTATTCTCTTTACAATCATTAATGACCTTGCCTTTGAATTGAGCGCCTGTTTGAGATTTTATGCGCTTATATCTATATATTATATAGATACTATATATCATAATTATTATTTTACAACAATAATTATGAACTACGACGGTTTCCCTATCAACGCTAGCGAGGTCTGTTGGATATTGCGTTTCCGACCAACCCATCACCCAATTTCCTGTTCGGATGCAGGTTTCTCATCGTCTCTGCTGTTATGTCTTGCACCAGTTGTATTTTATGCCTCAATATTATATATATATATATTATATATTATTAATATATACTACATATTATTCAAGAGCTAATAATACCTATATATATATATATGAGGGAGACTGCTATAATAGATAAATAAATAAATAAACAAAATAAAATATAAAGATTATTGTATGTAATAGGTTTGGGACGATTCATCGATATATCGATTTACAAACTAGACAAGACACGTAAAGATATTTTGGTAACAATCGTTTGTAACATGATAGGATAGTCCCGGTTTAAAGTATAGTTTTCTAGTTAGTTTCTCTTGAATATATCGCGATATGAATCGTATTGTAAAGCTTGTATATGGATCGTATCGTGAGCTACCTGTATCGCCGCACCCCTCGCACCTACACATATATATATATATATATATATTTATTTATTTATTTATTTATATATATATTTATTTATTTATTTATTTATTTATTTATGCGTTTCGTCTACGCGTATATATTGTATATATATATTGCGTATTTTTCACTATAGTTGCTCCCGTGGCAGCAGCATGGGTGCGTCAGTGTGTGACAGTGTGCGCGTCTTCTCCTGCTTTCTCTCTACCGAGTCTGCGGCTCATCCCGCGGCAGCACAACGCAAATCTCTCTCTGTTACGAGAGAGAGAGAAAGAGAATCCAGTTTGCTCTTATCAGCAGCCCGGCATCAGCGTATACGGTCCGCAGTATACTGCCGAAAACAAACCCCACCGCTTTAACAGACGAACGAACTCCGATCACCTTATCTCACCTTTGCCGAGCCTCGCCGACAAAGTCCCGACGTCGGCTCGCATGAGCGTCACCGTCGTCGGCGCCGACAACCCACCCTCGGTGCCTTCTCCGCAGCCGACAACGCTGCAAATACCTACACGTATGACTGCGTCCTGCAATGTAGTTTGTTTACCCCCGAGAGTTGTTGTTGCCTATCTTTCTATCTCTGTCTTGGAGATGGTTGCGGAGATGGGGAGGGGGTGGGGTGTGGGGTCGGAACGCGCGCGGTCAAACATACATGTAAAATCAACATGTAAAACTGCGGCGTGTAAAATGGAAATGAAGTGACGTTGTCATCAGTACAGGTTTCGCTGTATGTGTATATAGGAGACTATGCTGTAACATGCTGTAACTGGTATACGCGCACACACACACATACACACACACACACACACACACACACACACACACACACACAAACACACACACACACACACACACACACGACATAGCTAAAACCTGGGCGACACACAACACGGGGGTCACGTGTTATTGACGTGACGGTTCGCTGCTAAATCTTGTGCGTAAACATTGCGGATCTCTCGTGAAGCACACACACATACTGCACAGAGCTGTTGCCGGTGCATTTAACAACATAATCTCGCATCTTTAGGAAAACAAGTTGGCATTTGCGAGCGAACGACAAAAAGCACGAGGAATTTCGAGGCCGAGTGTAAGTCGCTGCGTTACTGAGCATTCGACCACCGCAGTGGTTTTGACTGACTTCATTGCGGGTGAAGTGTTAAGTTTTTTTGGTATTATTGCAAAGATTTTGTCGTAATTATTTGGACATGATAGTTTGTTACCTATAACTAAACACATCTTTAAACGCTTAGCCGAAAAGATTGCTTTTAAACTAACTAAATATGCAAAAACTTATGAGCAATTTTACATATTGTACACTCCAAAATCGTCTGCCATGTAAGCAAGTCTAGCGGTTTGCTTTACAAGAAATCGACCGCAAAAATCAGAAACGTAATGCATCAATTTAACGAAAATCGAACACAAAACAAACCGTATCTGCGTTCGTTTTTCGCCATTAATTGTCGAGATTTTCGTAGTTGAGACTCACCGATGAGTGCAGATTCCAGAGCGAGGGTGAGATACGACTCGTTGCGGTCCTTGCTTCCCGGCACGCACACGTGCTGGTACTTCTGACTCACACTCAAACTACTCGTGCTGCCAAAGTTGGCATGCACACTAGTCGACGAATCTGCAAGACACATACAGCCCGTGATGAGAACAGAATCGAATGCTTGTCAGGTGGGGAAAACATCACGGTTTGAACATAACACACGAAACATACGATCCGTGCTCGCGCGTGAATACTGCGTGTCATTACCCGCATGAGTATTGAATAATAGATGCATAATTTCAGCTATAAACTCTCAAACCGCAAAGCTGCGAGAGCCACGTGCACATTATAGATAACACGTGTTGGAGTAATCCACGCTAACACAACTAGCATCGTCATAAAGCAACGATCATCGCCCGCCTATAGAACCACAGAGAGCATGTGATTGCTCGTATTTTTCGACGAATCATCCCATTACTCCAGAGGAAGAAGAAATAGAACAGGCAGCTGTGATTTCATGTAGAAAAGGGGTGCGCGGGGTGGGATGAGGGGGGCATGACAACGACGAAGTCAGCGCTCGCCTACCTGTCGTCACGGAGACGGTGTCCTCTGGAATTATGCAGACTTCGCTGAGGGTGTCAAAGAGGCTGCCGATTGGATCGAGGGCGTGGCCGATGTATCCATCCGTGTTGCAGTGCATGGGCGTGTGGCTCACTCCCGTCCTGCCCAGAACTGTCTTACCTGTGGAGAAACACAGCATCATGGATCAGCGCCCCCTTCTGCCACGTGCACGTGCGCGAAAACCTCACAGCATCACGCGTCAGCGCCCCCTGCTGCCACGCGCGCGAGCGAAGACCTCACAGCATCACGCGTCAGCGCCCCCTGCTGCCACGCGCG